>NC_048576.1:32057062-32274562 GCF_013265735.2 Oncorhynchus mykiss
AGATTTCGCAGGAGGAGATCGGGGGGCCTTGTGAGGATCAGCCGATGAGTGGCTAATCTGTCACACCCTGATCTGTTTCACCTGTCCTTGTGATTGTCTCCACCCCCCAGGTGTGGCTTATTTCCCTGGGGTATTTAGCCCTGTGTTCCTGTCTCTCTGCGCCAGTTCGTCTTGTATGTTCACGTCAACCAGCAATAAAGCAATAAAAAGTTGTGCTCAGTTTTAGGACGATTTTAAGCAGAATACATAATACAAAAACAATTAGAAACAATTATTAGAAACAACAATGATTGAAAATAGGCACCTGGTAACCCAATTAGAAACATCTAAAGTTTATTTTTCTGAACAAACCACTCTGTCATAGTCCACTCACACATTCACTCATACACACCTCTCCATCAGGCTTGGGGCTTGATATCAACATGAGATGCACCTCCCACACACTCTCTCTCTAAAAAACCCAAATAGATTCAAATCTGATCAATCGCTTTCCATTTGAGGATCGATATTTCTTTCACATAAGTTGTCTTCAAAATACTTGTGATTGTGATTTTTCTGAAAGGGTCGTAAGACAGAAAAAACAGAAAACGTCAAAATTGTGCATGGTGGTTGATACGTTCTTTTAAAACAGTATTACCATTTTTTTTTATCCAGAAAGATTGTGCTTTCGTGATCCGTATGAAGTTTTACAGAGAGTTTAAAACAGTAAAGTTGACAAATTGCACTCCATTCATTTGTATGGGTTACCTTCAGACAAGTCCTGTCATAGAGCACAAAACTACCTCCATACTTCCATTCATTTGTATGGGTTACCTTCAGACAAGTCCTGTCGTAGAGCACAAAACTACCTCCATACTTCCATTCATTTGTATGGGTTACCTTCAGACAAGTCCTGTCATAGAGCACAAAACTACCTCCATACTTCCATTCATTTGTATGGGTTACCTTCAGACAAGTCCTGTCGTAGAGCACAAAACTACCTCCATACTTCCATTCATTTGTATGGGTTACCTTCAGACAAGTCCTGTCATAGAGCACAAAACTACCTCCATACTTCCATTCATTTGTATGGGTTACCTTCAGACAAGTCCTGTCGTAGAGCACAAAACTACCTCCATACTTCCATTCATTTGTATGGGTTACCTTCAGACAAGTCCTGTCGTAGAGCACAAAACTACCTCCATACTTCCATTCATTTGTATGTGTTACCTTCGGACCATCATGTTCGTGAGAGTCTCCCCTTACCACCATGGGGTCATGTTAGTTTGTAGCCCAAACGGTTTGGACGCTACAGACGTTTTCGTGAGAACACAGATTTTCAGGATGTCTCATGTTCTGACAAACACTGCTGTAGCTCCTCCACCTTCCACCACAGATGCAAAATGTGGTGGATTGAGATACAGCCCGCACAAAAAAAACAGATATCTCTAGTTTAAACGGACAGATATTGATGGGGATTTTTTGATTATGTTACTTAGATTGACGCATGGGTGCATCAATAGACTGTTAAGGTCCATTAAAATACCTTAACGTGTTTGGAAATTAAACCCAAATAAACTGGTTTCGCTGGATGCACACCAAGCAGCTAGCACACACTCTCATTACTCCGTTCACTGCCCTCACAATGGCCCAAGATTAAAATCTTGTTTGGGTCCAACCAAACACTGGCTCTTTGTCTACTCAAGGCAGATCTTTTAAGCTGCCCTAACAGAAAGGTGCCTATGATCGCACAGCAACCCCCCCTCTCTTTTTCCTTCTGTGTCTGAACATTGCGTTGAATCGCCCAATGTAACAACATCGCACAGATACAAATTAAAGACATTTGTCCTCTGGTGAGGATGGGTATGGATGAAGTACAACACAATATGTAATGGAGGACTATTTGTCTTTATTTGGGAGGAGAACACTAGGGCCTAGATGACAAATGTGCTGCTCCATCTTAATTTGGCCCTATATGTTATTCTAGAGGGGGTCTGTCGTTGCTGAGGGGGGTGGGGAAAAAGGAGAGACTAGGGAGTGGATGGAACAAGCCAGGGGGCTTAAGGGGAGACTGTGAAATGAAATCAGGGGCTTCATTCTGAGGGGCTTCATTCTGAGCAAGGATTTTTGTTTCCATACCCAGTCATTGGCTGATTAGACCTGCACAACCCTCTCCACTCTGGGCTCCTAATAATTCCCAGAAACTCGGCGCTCCCAGGGAAGCATGGAAGCCATTTTGTCTCGACCTCTCATTACAACAAGCAAATATTTCCCCCATTTTGGATCAACATCTCATTACAACAAGCAAATATATTCCTGCAAATGGTCATGCCTTTTAATCCCCCATCTCTGTGTAACAAGTCTGGATGCTGCCTATCTGTCCCTCTCATGCCCCCATCATGGCCTGCACGTTTCCTGCCTGTTCTAAATAGCACGTCCTAATATTTACTTCCCCTTTCAAGCCCAGGCAGAGTAGGAGCTAGCCTGATGCAGTCAGTTTGTTGAGGAGAGAAATTGATGCTCTCATTTATTCTGTTGCTGGAAACAAACATTTGTCCTGTGTGACTTTGCTGAGGGGGAGGGAGGGAGGGAGGGGAGGAGGGAGATTGGAGGAGCTGTGGATTGACAGCGGCAGGCTCATTGGCCAGGTTCTTTTTGGTGTGATTGAGCACCCTCAGCTCAGCTCTCTGTGCTTACAAAGAGAGAGAGAGAGTGCCAGGGACTGTTGCACTAAACACCAAAGGTGGGAGCAAACTTAATACTGTGCATATGTACAAATATGTGTGTATGTGTGTGAATACCGGTCACACATACAGGACTACTAGTAATATATACTGATATGTCTGTGTGGTAGTCATCTAAATCAATTGGATATGATTCTCACACCAACTCCAGCCACTGACCCAGTTTGTGTGTGTGGCATTGGATGACACACTAGCTTTGTTTAAAACCAGTCAATGATTAAAGAAAACTCTAGTCTTCAAAAGGCTGGTTTCAGTCGGCTGTCAGCTGCAGCCAAGCCTGTGTGACTGTATCCAATAGCTATTAAATAAACACAGGCAATACAAAAGACATCTGCTGTGTTCAATAGGTCAGAGTAGAGTGATCGATGGTAGTACAGCGGAAGGCAACTCTACAGAGGCTGTTGAATTGGATTGGATTTTATATGGGTAAAAATAATACATACATCAACAAGACGTGTATTTGAACCCAGAGGATAGCACATAAAACTCATTTTCAAAGTGGTCCTCGGTGGTAGAGCAGCATGAAGGAACCAAGCATGGGCCTGATTGGGCAGGCTGAGGCAGTGTTGTGTATATAAGCAGGCTCTGAGATACTGCCATACCCCCTTTACTGCAGTTAAGTTAGACAGATGAAGACTTTGACATAGGATTCATTAAAGAGTTTATTTCCAAAACGGTATATCCACACATTTTTCACATTTGTGTTTTTTAATCAGAAATGATTGCTTATGGGGTCCTTTATGTGTATATATAATATTACTGTCCTCAGGTTTTTAAATCATACATTTTTGATGTGTATTAGAATTGGTTTTGTTACAAAACGCTATACCCTGAGTATGTAAAACATTAAGAACACCTGGTCTTTCCATGACAAAAACTGACCAGGTGAATCCAGGTGAAAGCTATGATCCCTTATTGATGTCACTTGTTAAATCCACTTCAATCAGTGTAGATGAAGGGGAGGAGACAGGCTAAAGAATGATTTTTAAGCCTTGAGACAAGGATTGTGTATGTTGTGCCATTCAGAGGGTGAAGACAAAAGATTTAAGTGCCTTTGAACGGGGTATGAAAGTAGGTGCCAGGCGCACCGGTTTATGTCAAGAACTGCAACGCTGCTGGATTTTTCACACTCAACACTTTCACTTGTGTATCAAGAACGGTCCACCGCCCAAAGGACATCCAGCCAACTTTACACAACTGTGGGAAACATTGGAGTCAATATTCGCTGTGGAACGCTTTCAACACCTTTTAGTGTCCATGCCCGACGAATTGAGGCTGTTCTGCAACCCTATATTAGGAAGGTGTTCCTAATGTTTGGTATACTCAGTATATATCCATTGTGTAGTTGGAATGGAATGTTCGTATACTGTATATTTAACATATAAATTCAACACATCATGAATCTAGACTCATGCTATAGTGTTTGGTTAGAGTTAGACCTCATCCCAAATGGCACCCTATTCCCTATATAGTGGAGTACTTTTGACCACAATTCTTGAATTAAAAAAAAACTATATTTGTCACATTTGTTTGTGTAAAACCTTGCAGTGCTACTTTTTTCTCTAAGAGTGGGGCAGATATATCTAGTTTTGCAACAAAATGTGATTGTTTGTCTCTTGGAAATGAAACCATGTAGTGATATGTTTCAAACAAATACATGTCTGTCATTTAACAACCCCATGCCATGATTAGATGGGGAAAAAACACATGATCTCTTTCATATGTTCTTTAAAGAAAAAAAGTGAACTTGACAACATTTCTGAAAATGGATATATAGTGTTTTGGAATGAAACACTTCAATTACTTAAGGCAAAGGAAGGACTTTTTCTTTCTCTCTATTTCTTTTCGCATCTCTCCATCTTTTTTAAAATCTGTATCGGAACCAGATTTTTGCAAACTGTTGTGTCCCATCGCCAGGGAGTTTTTATCCCAGCGCACAGTGAATTCCGAACATTAACTCCTTTTCCCTTTGGAATTTACATCAATACTCACAGAAACAGTGTCATGTTCGCAATAAGATTCATGGCTTTGCTGCATCCAGAGAGACACGAGAGATGAACTGCATTCCCAGCAGGCCATAAAAGTGTTTTGTCTTGTGTACAAAGATTTGAAACGACAGCTTTATAACATGATTGTAGACTTACTAGAATATTATTTTTGGCGTTGGCACTGATGAGGATATAACTCAGTTTCAGAGTTTTTCCCTTATGAATGCCAACCTCTAAAAGGACATTAAAGCACCTTGCTCAGTGTTTATCTACCTATTTTTGTACCAGTGACTGGCGCCAAACTATGATTATCTTCTTTGGAGGGAAGACAGCTTTGATTAAAACTACATTTAGAAATGTAATAGTTTGCTGTCAGGTATCTGAGGGACAGGTCAGATACATCAAAGAAATTAGGTTTGAGAAACACTGAACTAACTTGACCATAAAGTTATTGTGAAAGATCCTTGAGACTGGACCCAAGGTTCCATGGCCCTTCAACATGAGTTTGACAGAGCAGACTCAGAGCACTTCAGTCCGTGTTGGACGGCCTCAGCACGTAGGCACTCACACTTCTCTTAAGCCTGCCAACTGGAGATTATCATTACAGCCTCTGCTCCTGGACAGAAGGATTCGGGGACCGGTGGCTGGTGCCAACATTCCAGCCTAGTGGTCATTTTGTTGGATGGATTTCCTGAAGGCTTTCATGCCAGCGTGGCACTTGTGATCCACAATTACTGCTGCGCTGCCTCTGTAATCACTGCCCATGACAGGTGGAAAAGACCAGGGACATTCCAGAAATGGACCTGCCAAACAATGGCTGTTCTAACCTGGCTTTCACATACCACTCCACTCGCTCCCTACGGTCAACGGTCAATCACTATAAAGTGCCACCTGTTTCTGCACATAGGCTTTGAATTTTTTCGGGCCAAACTTTGTTCAACCAAATTATGATGGATACCTTTTTGGCTCTATCAAGGAGTGAGGGAAAGCAGATAACGTTTTAAAAATCTGAGAGACAAAAGCAGATTTCACTGACTAGACTACAGGATGCTGAGCATCAGGAGGACTCCCATTGGCCCTGGCTCTACAGCCAGTTCACTGTAGTCTAAATAAAACCAAATTGAGACCACAGCTATCAAGCAATTACATAAAGCAACACTTGTAGATGTCGTGCTCAGCCCTGTTAGATACTGTACATAGGGGCCAAAGCTTTGAGATACGTGTGATCGTCTGAAGTTTAGCAGCATATCTTTGACCACACAATGGCCTCATTAGGAAATTAGATCATGTTTAGAATGTTTAGAACAGTCTACATCAACTCTACAATGAAGTGCAGCTGCGTGTCCGGCCTTTATCTTGGTTAGGAATCCGACTGGGTTAAAGCCTATCTGAGAGGACAGGGAGACAGCACTGGTAATGACCGGCTGCTGCTCAGGTCAGGCTGATCTATGAAGGAGATGTACTGCTGCTTCCAGAAAGGACCTGTGAAAGGGAGGTCAACAGAGACTGACAGAGATATTATCTAGGGTAGGATTCTATCTGGGGTAACATAAGGGACTGGTAAAAATATAAAAGTTTGCAGACTGAGTGAGGACAGATACTTAAGAAATACTTAAATGTTTTCTTTGCAAAATAAGGTTTGATCAGATATGAGCTCTCTGCCAGACATTTCAAACGGTTGTTTGTGTTATTGACCTCTGTGGTATTTTGGAGGAGGAGGTTCTTGGAGGGTGTTACACAGAATGGAATGTGCTATGCTTGGTGGCGTACACTGGTTTTTCACAGATAGCAGGGATATCTATCTCACTCTCATTACCAGTTTTTTCTCTCTCGCTCTGGTTGTGTGTGTATATGAGTCTCTCTCTCACACACATTTGCATACTCCCAAACACACACACTTCTCTCTATCCTCTCTCTATTCTGTCACCTGGTTTGTATTGGGTGGGGGTCAGAGCACAGATGCCAGTTAAATGGCCTTAAGAAAGCCTGATTAGCACCGGGAAAAAAGGGGTCTGGAGATTA
This sequence comes from Oncorhynchus mykiss, assembly GCF_013265735.2. NCBI lineage: Eukaryota > Metazoa > Chordata > Actinopteri > Salmoniformes > Salmonidae > Oncorhynchus > Oncorhynchus mykiss. The sequence goes on from NC_048576.1 coordinate 32,063,796, forward strand.
TTTGGACCCTGTTGATAGAACGGGGGGGGAGAAATCCTGGGCTGCATTCATGAATACATTTCAAAGCCTACACGCTCAGTCCAGCACAGTCCACAAAGATCTCTTTTCAATGGTACGATCCATATAGGAAAGCTAATGGAGTTGTAGCTGCTGTGTTGTTCTAGGAATATATCCACACTCACGTCTCCGCTGGGTCAATGTGAATTTTGTTCTACATTTCAAGAATCAGAGATTATTCTGTCTGTCTAGGGATTACGGAAATGTATGACTACGCTTCATTTTGTTTAGAAATGCCAAAGAAATCAAGAAGCTCCAGGTGGTATTCGATTTGAAGTACATTGGCATCATACTTGATTCCAACCTCTCTTTTATAAAACAGGTGAAAAAGGTAACTCAAATAACCAAATTCAACCTAACTCATTTCTGATTCATTCAAAATTGTTTCACTACAGAGGTAGCGAAACTGTTTTTCAAATCTATGATACTCCCCCACTTAACATACTGCTTGACTAGTTAGGCCCAAGCTTGCTGTACAACATTAAAACCTATTCAGTCTGTCTACAAACAGGCTCTCAAAGTGCTTGATGGGAAGCCCAATAGCCATCATCACTGTTACATTCTCAGAAAGCATGAGCTCCTGAATTGGAAAAATATTGTGCAATAGACCGACGCATGTCTTGTATTCAAGATCCTAAATGGCCTGGCTTCCCCTCCACTTAGTACTTTTGTTAAACAGAAAACCCAAACCCATGGCAGCAGATACACAGGGTCTGCCATGAGAGGTGACTGTATAGTTCCCTTAAGAAAAAGCACCTTTAGTCAATATGCTTTCTCTGTGAGAGCTTCCCATGTCTCGAACACACTGCCATCAGACACAACTGTACCACCTTTCACACTTTCACAAAAAATATGAAGACAATATGAAGGCCAATCAGACTTGTGAACATAATCCACTGCTGTGAATTGCCACTTTCCATGTTGTCTGTTGTCTGTAGCTTGTGGTGTGGAAACACTTTGTTGCTTTTATGGATTTTGTTTTGTTGCTTTTTGCACTATTGCTCTGTCTGCGTATGTGTTGCCTGTCCTATGTTTCTCTGTCTGCGTGCTATGTGTTGCCTGTCCTATGTTGCTCTGTCTGCGTGCTATGTGTTGCCTGTCCTATGTTGCTCTGTCTGCGTGCTATGTGTTGCCTGTCCTATGTTGCTCTGCATGTGCTCACTGCTCATTGATTGTCTGTATTGTTATAGTAATTGTTTTTAATAACCTGCCCAGGGACTGCGGTTGAACATTTGCTTAACTTCAGCCTCGAGGAAAATAAAAGCAAACCAAACTCTGATAGGTAGACAATGTTCCTCCACGGCGATAGTCAAGCGGCAAGGGTTCAATTGCTCCCAGAATGTTGTCTCTCTCCAACCCCCCAGAGGAGTGCAGGCAGGTTATTGAGTGCACTGAGAGAGACTGAGGGCACATGGCTACAATGCTGAGCTTTGCAGGGGGCACCACCTGCACAAAGGAGAGAGGCATATTTTGTAATGATTCTCAGAGCTTTGGATGGACTACTTTGAGACAGGGTATTGATGGGCGTGTAGAGAAAGGATAGAGCATTGTGCATTTGATCCTCTGCCATCAGAGCGAGAGAGAGAGAGATAAATAGAGAGTGTGAGAGGGTGAGAGAGAGAGAGAGAGAGAGGGTGAGAGAGAGAGAGAGAGAGGGGGTGAGAGAGAGAGAGAGGGTGAGAGAGAGAGAGAGAGAGAAGGTGAGAGAGAGAGAGAGAGAGTGTGTGAGAGGGTGAGAGAGAGAGAGAGAGAGAGAGAGGGTGAGAGAGACTAGTTTAGTCTTGAAGCTGCAGAGGGCATGAGGGTCCTGGTCCTACATGAAAGGATCTGATTATCGCTTCTATCATCGTCCACTCTCTCAGAATGCCCCTTTTGATGTCCGCCCTTGTTTATTTGTTTGTTTCTTGGCTTGTGTTTTGATGCTGATAGCTGGTTTGGCTTGTGGCTGTTTGTATTATTTCTCATCTCTCTCCTCACTCGACATGCATGACGTGTTTGAATGGAATGTTTAGATTGGACTGTATGAAGAAGAATAAGATACAGGCATACATCTGGAGTAAGTCTCTTAAGTTCTCTATTATTGGAGTGGCACTGATCCTTTACATAACCAGTATCAGGTATGTATTAGTGATGGTTTGCAGGCCGTGGCAGACTCCATTTGTTTTGGTTAAAAACGTTGTCTAATTGTGAGGCAAATCTCTCCTGCCAGAACCAATTACCAGACTAATGATTGGTGTCGCTAATAAAGCGCAATGATTCAAAAACACTTTATTTTTCATGGGCCTTCTGCACTTCATCCAATGCATGTCGGAGCTGTCTTTCCTCCAGAAGCACATGTGGCTAATGATCATCCAGGCGCAGCTCCCCTCCACCCACCAACCGCCCCCACTGCCCTCCACCCCCTGCCTGCCAAACACAGCCAAGAGGATATGTCTGACAGACATCAAATCCACAGGCTTTCCTCGTCTCTCTCAATGAAAATACCCTAGAGGGAAGAGGACTGAGCCGGGACATTATAAAGGTACTGTAGGAAAAAAACAAGTAATCCATGTATTTATTTTCAAAGATGGTAGTTTATTTTGTTTTCTACCTAGAACAGTTGTTTCCTTTCCTCCCCATGTGATGGCCTCTGCTATCTCTTTCTCTCTCATTTCTTTGTGGTCCTGCTCTCAATGCTCTACTGACCTTGCACTTTCCTCTTTTTTTCCAGTGCTGGGTTGGTATTGCAGCTGGGCTCGCCGCACTGCCTCTTGCCTTTCTGCACATGGATCATTTCCTGGGGCCCCCTCTGCCCTTTCTCTGTCTGACAGTGCCTCTAATCCCTCTGGCTGCATACTACTCACTGCAGCTCCAGTGCCGGCCCAATCACTCTGCCCCAGCCGGTGCTGCCCCAGCCCCCTATGCCAGGTATTCATATTACTCTCCAGCTCGGAATAACCGCGGCCTACACCAAGGCCCACATCAACCCAACACTGGGAGAGCAGGAAAAATGTGGTACTGACATGTGTGTATGTAAATGTGTCTGAAAGGAATAGAATAAAGACATTGTTATTTGATTTAGGTTCACAGTTGGGTGAAAAAAATGTATGCCCTTAAGTTGATTACTTTTTTGCAAACCAATTAGTTTCCCACGTTGATTCAATGCCATCACATTGATTTTTGGGGTTGAAATTGTGTAGAAACAACATTGATTCAACTAGCTTTTGCCAAGTGGGCAAACACTGGAACAAGACCTTACCCCAAGGCACAAAATATTGTCTCACAAGACTGCGATGCAGAGATAACTCACTGTCTAACCCATAGTGATCTGATACACAGTTGACTAGTAAATACAAACCATATAACCTGGGTAGAGAGGTCTGATAGACAGATGAACTCTGTAAAGGCTAATCCATAGTGACATGTTAACGCCACAGCAACTCCCTCCCCTCTCAGTGAGAGAAAGTTTCCCCAGCGTGAGGAGGCGGGGTGCGGTACAATTCCTGATTTACTGCCACCCTAATGTGGAGCAGAGCTCTGAGAGAGACTCAAGGGGGGCCTGGGACGCACCCTAACCCCCCTTCCCCATCCTCACTCTATCTCATCATCCTCAACATGAAAGAACACTGACAATGTTCTGTTTTCACCCACTGGTCAGCAGTGGCAGATTTCTTCGACTGTAATGCATTGGGCTGGTGTCAGGTGCCTAGAGCCGACACACATCCAGTCTGGTTCAGCTGGTTTGTGCTTTTGGGGAGCTGATCAATGAAAAGAGGATGTTGCGCCTCAAAAGAGATGCAAGGTCAAAGAGATGTTTGTTTGCGTGTGAAACAAAACAATTATCAAATTATCAAAGTATCAACATTTCAGTGTAAACCTTGTTGTCCTTTCTTCTAATAGTATCCAACTGAAAGTACACAGAGAGATTCGATGGAGGCGTGATATAGCCTATTTCGTAAACATTTATACCGTCAATTAAAACCATATTTCATTTCATACAGTTGTTTATGTCGGGTAATGCTGGAGTCACACACCAAGCCATGCAATTTCCCCCGTCTCTTCATCCATCTGCTGTGACAGCTAGACTCAGCATAGCACAAATACAAACTAAATATTTACTCTCCTTATTGTTCCTCATGGTGACCTCCTCCTCTCCTCTGATTCTCTCTCAGCAGGAGTCAATATGTTCATTTCAGGAATCATTAAAAAGTACTATTTGGCAAGAGCACTTGCTCGACTACTTTCCTTGTCTTTTTAGCCTCTTTCTGTCATGTCACCTCTTATTACTGTACTTCCAGTTCAATGGTGTTTATGCTAAAACTGTGTATTGCTGTGGTTATCAGTTCAGAATCTTCACACATGCATACATACATCAAATCTCACAACGGTTTGAGATAGTTGGCATAATATAATAAAGCAGTTTAACTGAGGGGAGAAATGTTATTGCGTAATTCATCTCAGCAAATCTAATTCTTCTCCATTTTCCAAGTATTACATCTGTTTCCAAGTATTGCAGAAATGCTAATTGGAAGAGTTGTGACTTGTTTTCCCAAAAGAGACAACGTTTTGATAGAAAACCCCAGACTGCTGGTAGGGCCACATACAAAACTCGTCTTTCATCTCCATAGCAACTGAAACACTTCAAGATGGCCACTCTGTGAGAAGAATTCACACTTGTCCATAATCATATGACCTGACATGACCACCTCTCCTCAAAGGCCCTGTCCTGGAGAGGCTGCTTTGAAAGCTGGGCACTAAATAAAATGACATCAGAGGACATTACTGCCAACAAATATTGCAGCGAACACATCTTGCCTCTCCATTCATCTCAATTTGAATGTTCTACTGGACTCAATTCAAGAAATATCTAGATGAATGTAGCCTACATCAAAGATTGTAAAGAGCACAATGGGATTATTAAATGCCAAGAAGAATTATACTGGTGGGACAATCCTGAACAAAACAGAGATCTCATCTACTTCTGAGCAAAACATAACACTTCATATCATCTCTTCTTCTAAAGAGTTTCCTTTCAAGTGTTTGTGGACTTCACTGCAATTTAAAGGATAAGGCCTCATTTCTGAGTCAGTTCGCAAAATTATTTTAATCAAAGCGATGTTTCCCAATAATATACTCTCTTCCGCAAACACCCCAATAAAACAGAATTTTGTCTGTCCCATTTTCTCTTTCCTTCCTAACAGCGATGGCATATCTGCCAGCAACAGGGGGATTTGTTTCCCTGTGACCCAGAGTCATAGCATTTGATGTGGGTCTGAGATGTAGCCTTAGCCTTGTGGTCCTCTACAACAAAGAGGTTTAATTGGAGTCACCTCCCTGTAGGGAGTTTCTCATGTTATAGTGAAAGAGCTAAACCGGCCTGGCCTGGACACCGTCCTCTTGTCCTGGTGGGGTTACAAGGTGAGGGCTGCTCTGCTAACCATACCCTAACCCAACAGGCTCTGATGGGTCAGTCCTACCCAGCAGGATGGCACAGTGGCAGGCCAACACATTCCTCCAGGTTGAGTTCTATGGGCTGGAGATGTGGCTGTGGCCCATCTCTGGTTACTGATCAAAGCCAGGTCTGGTACCCAGCCAGGCCTGTCCATGGCACACAGCAGGACAGAGGCAACAGGGTCACACTGAGATGCTCAGAAAAGCCCAGGGTGTCCCTGAATTTGTCAGCTAATTACAGATTTGTTTGAAAGGAATACTGCATGTGTGTGCGTCAGGGTTTGTGTGTGCGTCAGGGTTTGTGTGTGTGTGTGTGTGAGAGTGAGTGAGTGAGTGAGTGAGTGAGTGAGTGACTACCAGACAGTGAAACGGGCAGCAGATCAGAGACTTCCTGATATTTTGGTCAAGGGCATTATTTCAAAAAGCCTTTCATTTTAGTCTCTCTGGCAGCCCTTGACTGCAGTGTTACATCATGCACAGTCCTTCTGTGACTTATTATTAGTTGCAGGGAGGGGATCCAGTCTCAGAGTCAGACAGACAGCCACAATCAGTCCTGACATTTAGCCGTCGCCTCTGGTTAACTCTGATCACAGGTCACATCAAGGCCATCCCACATAGTCAATACAGTGAAACATTGTAGTCACTTTACCCACATGTGGTATTCAGCAGTAACAACAGGTGTTTTAACAACACTAAACAAAAATATAAAAGCAACATGCAAAGTGTTGGTCTCCATGTTTATGAGCTGAAATAAAAGATCCCAGACATGTTTCACACACAAAAAGCTTATTTCTGTCAAATGTTGAGCACAAATCTGTTTACATCCCTGTTAGTGAGCATTTTTCTTTTGCCAAGATAATCCATCCACCTGACAGGTGTGGCACATCAAGAAGCTGACTGAACAGCATGATCATTACACAGGTCCACCTTGTGCTGGTGGCAATAAAAGGCCACTCTAAAATGTGCAGTTTTGTCACACAGCACAATGCCACAGATGTCTCAAGTTTTTAGGAACTGTGCAATTGGCATGCTGACTGCAGACATGTCCACCAGAACTGTTGCCAGAGAATTTAATGTTAATTTCTTTACCAGAAGTCGCCTCCAATGTCATTTTAGAGAATTTGGAAGTACGTCCAACCTGCCTCACAACCTCAATCCATGTGTATGGCGTTTTGTGTGCGAGCGGTTTCCTGATGTCAATGTTGTGAACAGAGTGCCCCACGGTGGAGGTGGGGTTATGGTATGGGCAGGAATAAGCTACAGACAACAAACACAACTGCATTTTATCAATGTCAATTTGATTGCACATAGATACCGTGATGAGATCCTGAGGCCCACTGTCGTGCCATTCATCCACCGCCATCACCTCATGTTTCATCATGATAATGCATGGCCCCATGTTGCAAGGATCTGTACACAATTCCTGGAAGTTAAAAATGTCCCAGTTCTTTCATTGTCTGCATACACCAGAAATGCCACCCATTGAGCATGTTTGGGGTGCTCTGGATTGACGTGAACGACAATGTTCCTGTTCCCGCCAATATCCAGCAACTTCGCACAGCCAGTGAAGAGGAGTGGGACAACATTCCTGAAGAGGAGTGGGACAACATTCCACAAGCTACAATCAACAGCCTGATTAACTTTATGCTAAGGAGATGTGTCACGCTGCATGAGGCAAATGGTGGTCACACCAGTTACTGACTGGTTTTCTGACACACGCCCCTACCTTTTTTTTAAGGTACTGTATCTGTGCCCAACAGATGCGTATCTGTATTCCCAGTCACGTGAAATCCATAGATTAGGGCCTAATTTATTTACTTCAATTGACTGATTTCCTTATATGAACTGTAACTCATTAAAATCGTTGAAATCGTTGCATGTTGAGTTATATTATTGTTCAGTATATATCTCCTCTAAACTGAGCAACAACCTTGTGCTTGTGAAGTTGGTTAAGAGAACACAAACATCTCAAAGTCCTTTGTTAATTTTGTTCTTCTCATTTTTGTGGGTCTTTTAAGTGAAACCCATGCCCAAGGCCAGAGACAGCAAGTCAGGATGGCTGCAGAAGGCCTTTCCCCTCTGCTGCTCTGTTCTGTGTGGAGGATACCCAAACCACACCAGAGCTCTGTTTTTGATCAGTCACTTTGCATTACCTTTCTCTCACCAGGCCAGGGGGTGGGGGCTGTGTGTCCATCCAGGGGGCCTGGGAGAGCTCAGCAGACCCTGGGTGTCTGGGCACAGAGACAAGTTTGACCTGTTGGTCAGATGGAAAACCAGAGGGGCTGAATAGTCCTATAGCAATTGTTCACCTAGCCTCCTGTGGTAGCACACATATACTGTATGTACAGGAGCAGTCAAAAGTTTGGGCACACCTACTCGTTCAAAGGTTTTTCTTTATTTTGACTATTTTCTACATTGTAGAATAATAGTGAAGACATCAATACTATGAAATAAAACATATGGAATCATGTAGTAAGCAAAAAAGTGTTAAACATCAAAATATATTTTAGACCTTACATTCTTCAAAGTAGCCACCCTTTGCCTTGATGATAGCTTTGCACACTCTTGTCATTCTCTCCACCAGCTTCACCTGGAATGCTTTTTCAACTGTCTTGAAGGAGTTCCCACATATGCAGAGCACTTGTTGGCTGCTTTTCCATCACTCTGCAGTCCAGCTCATCCTAAACCATCTCAATTGGGTTGAGGTCGGGTGATTGTGGAGGCCAGGTCATCTGATGCAGCACTCCATCACTCTCCGTCTTGGTCAAATAGCCCTTACACAGCCTGGGTGTGTGTTGTGTCATTGTCCTGTTGTATAACAAATGATAGTCACACTAAGCGCAAACCATTTGGGATGGTTGTATCGCTGCAGAATGCTGTGGTGGCCATGCTAGTTAAGTGTGCTTTGAATTCTAAATAAATCATTGACAGTGTCACAAAGACATGGTGGTTGGAACCAAAAATCTAACATTTGGACTCATCAGACCAAAGGACAGATTTCCACCGGTCTAGTGTCCATTGCTCATGTTTCTTGGCCCAAGCAAGTCGGTTCTTCTTATTGGTGTCCTTTAGTAGTGGTTTCTTTGCAGCAATTCGACCATGAAGACCTGATTCACTTACTCTCATCTGAACAGTTGATGTTGAGATGTGTCTGTTACTTGAATTCAGTGAAGCATTTATTTTGGCTGCAATTTCTGAGGCTGATAACTCTAATGAACTTATCCTTTGCAGCAGTGATAACTCTGAGTCTTCCTTTCCTGTGGTTGTCCTCGTGAGAGCCAGTTTCATCACATCGCTTGATGGTTTTTGCGACTGCACTTGAAGAAACTTTAAAAGTTCTTGACATTTTCTGGGCTATCTTCTGTATTCCACCCCTACCTTGTCACAACACATCTGATTGGTCAAACACATTAAGAAGGAGAGAAATTTCACAAATTAATGTTTAACAAGGCACACATGTTGATTGAAATGCATCCCAGGTGACTACCTCATGAGGCCGGTGGAGAGAATGCCAAGAGTGTGCAAAGCTGTCATCAAGGCAACGGGTGGCTACTTTGAAGAATCTCAAATATAAATCTATTTTTATTTGTTTAACACTTTTTTGGTTACCACATGATTCCATTTGTGTTATTTCATAGTTTTGATGTTTTCAGTATTATTCTACAATGTAGAAAATAGTATAAATAAATAAAAACCCTTGAATGAGTAGACGTCCAAACATTTGACTGGTACTGTATACTGGCAAACCTTTAATCAACATGAAAAGCCAAAACACTGTCAGATCAATTGTTATACAAAAATGTCCCATTGCCTATGCTATCTAGCTTGGGGGGATTTGTCATGAATCCCCCAATGGGATTGTGATGGCCCGAAGAGGTGTGTTGTTATTGAACTGACAACCAACAGCCCATATTCAAGTTTAGCTTTCTTAAGGATTCAGAAAATCTCAAGCTTTAACAGACTGTTCATCAAAGTTAGCTGTTTTTCTGGAACAGAGTCTTGGTCACTGGGGAAACTGAACAGAGCCTTGGTCACTGGGGGAACTGAACAGAGCCTTGGTCACTGGGGGAACTGAACAGAGCCTTGGTCGCTGGGGGAACTGAACAGAGCCTTGGTCGCTGGGGGAACTGAACAGAGCCTTGGTCACTGGGGGAACTGAACAGAGCCTTTGGTCACTGGGGGAACTGAACAGAGCCTTGGTCGCTGGGGGAACTGAACAGAGCATTGGTTGCTGGGGGAACTGAACAGAGCCTTGGCCGCTGGGGGAACTGAACAGAGTCTTGGTCGCTGGGGGAACTGAACAGAGCCTTGGTCACTGGGGGAATTGAACAGAGTTTTGGTCGCTGGGGGAACTGAACAGAGCCTTGGTCGCTGGGGGAACTGAACAGAGCCTTGGGCGCTGGGGGAACTGAACAGAGCCTTGGTCACTGGGGGAATTGAACAGAGCATTGGTTGCTGGGGGAACAGAACAGAGCCTTGGTCACTGGGGGAATTTAAAAGCGGCCTGCGTCCATGGAGTTGTGCTCTGCTGCTCTGTTGCCAGGGGCCTATTGTTTTGCTCAAGACAGCTATTTAGTGTCATCAAACCAAATATATAGGTCCTATTGGTATGGTAGAAATGATGTGTCATAAATCAGGCAGGGTGAAGAGGAGAAGAATAACTCCCTGCATGACATGGTAGCCGTTTAGAATATTCACAAGGTTTTCGAGTGGAACTTTGGAAACCGCAACCTGAATGACATCATTCCGCTGTAAAATTGGTTTGATGTTTGTTTGAGTTGAGTGTGCATGTGTGATTCACAAGAAGCACTTTTTGAGGATAAGAGTTTATTTTCTGAAAGCTGCTATGGAAAGAGCTTCCACCCCTTTGGCTATAGTCAGTGTGATTGTGTGGTTGTGTAGTTATAGTCAACTGGCTAGAGTCAGTGTACAAACGTGTCTGTTTGAGGGGAGTCCATTGGTGGGTAAAAGGAGTGTGTTAAGTACATTATTAATAACATACCCTGTCTAGCCACATTTATGTAAATGTAAAATCTACTGAATATTCTATAGACAAAATAAAATAACATCTCTTTGTGGGCTAAACTGTTAAATCTATACATAAATCGGGTGTGAAAGAAACTGGAATTTTAGGAATAACAATGGTTTTCTGAGAATCTGGATCAAATTAATAAAGACTTAAAAAAATAAAAAATTACATGTATTTCTAGCATCTAGTTGTCCACTTTAAACACTATAATTCAGTGTAAATCCTGTATCCTGTAAAGTATGGGCCATGTCATATTTTGTTAAGTACAGACACTCAAGTGCGTAGTATCCAAGTCAGGGTAGTGTGTTGACCTAAGGCACAGTAAAATAAGCCTGGTTCAGTTATAACACTGCTCGGACAGGATGATGAGGATGATATTTAACCGTTTCCATGGTAATCATCATAATGAGTGTATCATTTCTCATTTCAGGACCTAGCTATGTCTCAAAATGCAAAGTACACTACTTTTATGTGCCTGCCACATACACTGCCTTGTCTTGCTTAATCCTTTACTTCAAAAAGCTGTTAAGTTTGTTTCTGTCAGAAGGAGAATGGTTTAAATCCATGGCAGTATGTTATGTCTTGAGAGAAGCTGGGCTCTGTTAAGCTCCGTTGTTTGAACAAGAGGCCCCATGTGTGTGTGGACGGACATTTATGGAGGAGCTTGATGAAGACTGTCGGCCATTACGGGTCTTTGGTTTCATGCCACAGCCCTGTATGGACATATACTGCAGGGGGCTGATAGGCTTCCCGCCCGCCTCAAGAGCCCAGGGGTCAGAGGTTAACTACATCAATGCTGTCATGTGACCTCCCCTCCTTGACCCTTGAAACACCTCACCTTACTAGCCCATATCTCTGGCATCAAGCACACCCCAGAAGGAGCTCCGCCTGGTACAGTACTAGGACCCCAGAGATACAAACATGCAGGGAATGGAGACAGTTCGGAACTGAAATCTACTTAAAAATTCCATCAAACCATCAAAAAATATATGTAAAATATTTCTATAACTATTTATCCACATACTGTATGTTTCTGACATGCTTTCATCAAATGAAAACACACAAGCAATGATCTACAGCCGTATCTACCTTGCCTTAATTTGGCCTCAACTACTGTGGACCCTGACATCTGCCGCCATTCAATCCTGTCCTGACGGCCTCTTGTCTTCACCCTGCTGCCTTGCCTTGCCTTCTCTCAGTTCCCTGCTGGCTGAGAGGAGAGCTTAGAAATGTAATTACTAGAAAAGGAATTCCCATTCATGTCAATATTCTGAAAATGAAATAATGAGATAACCGTGGAACAGTTTCAAAATGGTTTCTACTGAAACAAGACCACAACAGTCAAAGTGAATTGTCTGGTCACATTTAAAGCTGGTCTGAAACTCCTCATCAAAAAAACTCTACTTTATCTCCTGTGTTCCACAACAACACAGTGTGAAACTGATCAACTGAAGCACTTGAGCCTCACAGTTGTCATGCATAAGTGAGAACTGGCCTCAACTGTATTAAACAAAACGCTTTGAAGAAAACCTGTTTTGAAACGCATTGAAATGTTCAGTCTCACACTAAGCCTGGTAATGATACTTCTTTGAATGGAAGTTCTTGAGAAATGTGAGTGATCAAATTAAGATTCTACACCTGTAACGAACATGGTGCTGCTCTTAAAGCCCGAACGTGTCATGTTTGTGAATTGTCATTACATTCCCCAAACAAGCAGGCATTCATCCAACCACTTGACCTCAAGGAGAAACTGCTTTGTTCTCACTCAACATAAATCCCCCCCCCCCCATGTTACAGGATCTGTTAATAATTTACAGGACGTACAATAATAAATCACCAAAGCAAGAATGCAGAGCCATGAAACCATGGCACTCCAGTTCTTTGATGGAGCAGATAGGGGCATTTGATTTCACAAACATTCCACTACTGAGCTTTAAAGGCAGAATAAATTGAATAATTCCAAAAAACATGTATTTGATGTGGAAGTGTGGATCACGCAATCTCATACAACAAAGGAGATAGCTCTGATCGATAAAAGGGTTAAAGACAAAGCTGGCTTGTGTGGCCAAACGTTTCAAAAGCACACAATGGGTGGTGGAAAAAATACCAAATTGTCATGCTTGAGTAAATGTAAAGATACCTTAATAGAAAATGACTCAAGTAAAAGTGAAAGTCACCCAGTAAAATCCTACTTGAGTAAAAGTAAAAAAGTATTTGGTTTTAAAAATACTTAAGTATCAAAAGTAAGTGTAATTGATCAAATATACTTAAGTATTAAAAGCAAAAGTAAAAGTAAAGATCATTTCAAATTCCTTTATTAAGCAAACCAGACGGCACGATTTTCTTGTTTCTGCAATTTACGGATAGCCAGGGGCACGCTACAACACTCAGATATAATTTACAAACAAAGCATTTGTGTTTAGTGAGTCCGCCAGATCAGATACAGCATGTATGACCAGGGATTTTCTCTTTAAGCATTCAAAATGTAATGAGTACTTTTAGGGGCAGGGAAAATGTATGGAGTAGAAAGTACATTATTTTCTTTAGGAATGTAGTGGAGTAAAAGTAGTCAAAAATATAAACAGTAAAGTACAGATACCCCAAAAAATGACTTAAGTAGTACTTTAAAGTATTTTTACTTAAGTACATTACACCACTGGCCTCTTCTTACACTACCTGTCGGACATACTGCAGCCCATTTAGCCAAGTGGGGATGAAGTGACACAATGGAATATATATATATATATAAATAAACGTATTTTTTCTTTATTTTATTTCACCTTTATTTAACCAGGTAAGCTAGTTGAGAACAATATCTCATTTACAACTACGACCTGGTCAAGATAAAGCATATATATATATATATATATATATATATATATATATATATATATATACACACTACATGACCATAAGTATGTGGACACCTGCTCATCAAACATCTCATTCCAAAATCATGGGCATTATTATGGAGTTGGTCCCCCCTTTGCTGCTATAACAGCAGCCAATCTTCTGGGAAGACTTTCCACTAGATGCTGGAACATTGCTGCGGGGACTTGCTTCCATTCAGCCACAAGAGCATTAGTGAGGTCGGGCACTGATGTTTGGCAATTAAGCCTGGCTCGCAGTTGGCACTCCAATTCATCCCAAAGGTGTTTGATGGGGTTGAGGTCAGGGCTCTGTGCAGGCCAGTTACATTTTTCCTCACCGATCTTGACAAACCATTTATATATGGACCTCACTTTGTGCACGGGGGCATTGTTATGCTGAAACAGGAAAGGCCCTTCCCCAAACTGTTGCCACAAAGAAGCACAGAATTGTCTAGAATGTGTTAAGATTTCCCTTCACTGGAACTAAGGGGCCTAGCCCGAACCACGAAAAAAAGCCCTAGACAGTTATTCCTCATCCACCAAACTTTACAGTTGGCACTATGCATTGAGGCAGGTAGCGTTCTCCTGGCATCCGCCAAACCTGGATGGTGTAGAGTGATTCATCACTCTAGCCAACGCTTGGCATTGCACATGGTGATCTTAGGCTTGTGTGCGGCTGCTGGGCCATGGAAACTCATTTCATGAAGCTCCCGACGAACAGTCGTTGCTTCCAAAGGCAGTTTGGAGCTCGATAGTGAGTGCTGCAACCAAGGACAGGCGATTTTTACACGCTACGCGCTTCAGCACTCGGAGGTCCCGTTCTGTGACCTTGTGTTACAGTTCTCCGGGGCAGCTCTAGCAGGTCAGAACTTTGACGAAACTGACTTGTTGGAAAGGTGGCATCCAATGACGGTGCCACGTTGAACGTCACTGAGCTCTTCAGTATGGCCATTCTACTGCCAATGTTTGTCTAAGAAGATTGCATGGCTTTGTGATTGATTTTATACACCTGTCAGCAACGGGTGTGGCTGAAATAGCCGAATCCACAAATTCTAAGGGTTGTCCACATACTTTTGTAGATACAGTACCAGTCAAAAGTTTGGAGACACCTACTCATTCAAGGGGTTTTCTTTATTTTGACTATCTTCTACATTGTAGAATAATATTGGAGACATCAAACTATGAAATAACACATATAGAATCATGTAGTAAGCAAAATATAGATTCTTAAAAATAGACACCATTTGCACACTCTTGGCATACTCTCAACCAGCATTACCAGGAATGCTTTTCCTACAGTCTTGAAGGAGTTCCCACATATGCTGAGTAGTGCTGGCTGCTTTTCCTTCACTCTGCGGTCCAACTCATCCCTAACCATCTCAATTGGGTTGAGGTCGGGTGATTGTGGAGGCCAGGTCATCTGATGCAGCACTCCATCACTCTCCCTCTAAGCCCTTACACAGCATGGAGGTGTGTTGGGTCATTGTCCTGTTGAAAAACAAATGATAGTCTCACTAAGCACAAATCAGATTGGATGACAGCATAATGCTGTGGTAGCCATGCAGGTTAAGTGTGCCTTGAATTCTAAATAAATCACGGACAGTGTCACCAGCATTAATTGTTGTTATGTGTTCCTGTCCAGACGCTGTTCCTGTTCTGTTTTATGTCCGTCGGTTATTAAACCTTCACTCCATGTACCTGCTTCTCATCTCCGTAACAAGGCACACCTGTTCATTGAAATGCATTCTAGGTGACTACCTCATGAAGCTGGTTGAGAGAATGCCAAGAGTGTGCAAAGCTGTCATCAAGGCAAAGGGTGGCTATTTGAAGAATCTCAAATATAAAACTATTTTGATTTGTTTAAAACTTTCTTGGTTACTACATGATTCCATATGTGTTATTTAATAGTTTTGATGTCTTCACCATTATTCTATATAATAATACAAATAAATAAAAACCCTTGAATGAGTAGGTGTGTCCAAACCTTTGACTGGTACTATATACTGGCAAACCTTTAATCAACATGAAAAGCCAAAACACAGTCAGATCAATTGTTATACAAAAAGTTCTGTGTAAAATCCTTCATAAAAATCTGCACAATCTTTCCTTTTTGGGTCTCCTTCACATGCTGCAACAGGTCTGAACAGCAATGTGGCAAATAGCAAGATCCTTATTATTTAGTCAACAGAACTGGCTCTCCACCTTCCCTGTCACAGTGACCAATAGCAGCATAGCAGCAGGCGCTCAGCTAATGGCCAGAAGAACCAGCTACTGTATTTCCTGTCTACACAACACGTCATTCTCTCCTTTTGTCTGACCAGCGTCACCACTGATACCGAACACAATATGGCCAGTAGAAGCACGGCTCTATGGCACAGTCAAACAATCAAAGCTAAACAATGGAAAACATATGAACAGTTAAAGATACTATTCATAGGAACTGTGGTGAATAACAAAATACATTACAATACACTGAGTGTACAAAACATTTAGAACACCTTCCCAATAAGGGGCGGCAGGTAGCCTGGTGGTTAGGGTGTTGGGCCAGTAACCGAAAGGTTGCTGGATCGAATCCCTGAGCTCACAAGGTAACAATCTGTCGTTCTGCCTTTGAACAAGGCAGTTAACACACTGTTCCTCGATAGGCTGTTGTTGTAAATAACAATTTGTTCTTAACTGACTTGCCTAGTTAAATAAAAGTTAAATTAAAAAAAGATATAGATTTAGTTGCACAGCCTCAATTCATTTGAGCATGGACTCTACAAGGTGTCAAAACATTCCACAGGAATGCTGGCCCATGTTGACTCCAATGCTTCCCACAGTTGTGTGAAGTTGGCTGGATGTCCTTTGGGTGGTGGACCATTCTTGATACACACAGGAAACTGTTGTGTGTGAAAAACCCAGCAGCGTTGCAGTTCTTGACACAAACCAGTGCGCCTGGCACCTACTACCATACCCCGTTCAAAGGTACTTAAATCTTTTGTCTTGCCCATTCACCTTCTGAATGACACACATGCACAAGACATGTCTCAGTTGTCTCAAGGTCTAAAAATCCTTCTTTAACTCGTCTCCTCCCCTTCATCTACACTGATTGAAGTGGATTTAACAAGTGACATCAATAAAGGATCATAGATTTCACCTGGATTCACCTGGTCAGTCCACGTGACCAGGTGTTCATAATGTTTTGCACACTGTGTATCCATTGTTTTATAATTGAAAAACAAAAAAATGTTCTGTGCTTTGTTCCATATTCAAAATATGGTCAATGTGGTCCAACTCATTTCATCATGTAGTATTTTCCATGTGTAGAGTGCATTACCATTATTGACTAAGACATTTTCCGAGGGCAACATTTATTTGAAATTGTGCAATGTATTTGAACCGTGAAGAACATTACAGTGAAGCCATTCTGTATTCGTTCATTGCCAATTAGCCTTCCATCAACTTATCTAAGAGTCTCATAAGTAATGACCATATTACCATTGTAATGACAATGAATGGTTATTTAAATGATTACATCATTATATGACACAAAATATCAAAGTAAGTGTAAACATTCACACACATTTAACACCACAGAAGATCCTATCATGTGTCACCCACAGCTGGCAAGCATCTACTTTATGTAATCTGTTCCACACAGAGTTACTGTAGCTTGGTAGTTAGTGTCCTTGTCTGAAAAAAAATAGTGATGCTTGCTCCTATACTGAATGGTTTACAATATTAAGATGATAAGCTTAAGGACTTAAGCTTAAGGACCGTTCGGGCCAGCAAGGTGGTGCACAAGGATGACATTGTCCAGGTACCCTCTCTGCCTCCCACCAATACGCATCAGCATCACCCAGCACAAACACTCCTGTCCATTTGGTTGTGTGTATGAGTCAGTCACTCAACCACAGGGTCAGTCCAAATGGACTTCAGCTAAATGCTTGTTCTGTACAGCCTCTGCTCTGGGCTAGGACGGGGAGGAGTTGGAGCAACAGGGGTGGCTGGCTGTCGACAAAAATAAAGCTTTGCTGTCTCCACTGACCTCTAGCAAAAACCAACCCAATTTTTCTGAGAGCTGTATAAATGTTTTGACTAGGCAATCCACAATCTTTCTCCTCTCATGGTTATTAAAACTCTAATCGCCTTCAATAAATAGGTTGGGTTTATATTTGAATGAGGACTTGCTCAGGGCGAAACAGAGAGGATGGGGAATGTTATTTGTTTATCTGGTTGCTGTTGCAGAATGTGGTGGGGTGAGCTCGAGCCTTGTGACGGCTGAAACGAGATTGAAACGGAGGCTGTTTTAAAATAAACTGACCTCATATTTTACTTGAGCTGGCCAAGTACGGGGCTTGAAATTATGGCATGAATAGAATCAACAAATACATATCCTGGTTTATATGTACCTACTGTACAGTGTATTCAGAAAGTACTCAGACCCCTTGACTTTTTCCACATTTTATTACACTACAGCCTTATTCTAAAATGTATTCAATTGTTTTTTCCCCTCATCAATCTACACACAATACTCCATCATGACAAAGCAAAAACAGGTTTTAGAAATGTTTACAATGTATAAAATGTTTTAAACTTAAATATTAAATTTACATAAGTATTCAGACCCTTTACTCAGTACTTTGTTGAAGCACTTTTGGCAGCGATTACAGCCTCAAGTCTTCTTGGGTATGACTCTACAAGCTTGGCACACCTGTATTTGGGGAGTTTCTCACAATCTTCTCTGCAGAACCTCCCAAGCTCTGTTAGGTTGGATGAGGAGCGTCGCTGCACAGCTATTTTCAGGTCTCTCCAGAGATGTTAGATCGGGTTCAAGTCCGGGATCTGGCTGGGCTACTCAAAGACATTCAGAGACTTGTCCTGAAGCCACTCCTGCATTGTCTTGGCTGTGTGCTTAGGGTCGTTGTCCTATTGGAAGGTGAACCTTCACCCCAGTCTGAGGTCCTGAGCGCTCTGGAACACGTTTTCATCAAGGATCTCTCTGTACTTCGCTACGTTCATCTTTCCCTCGATCCTGTCTAGTCTCATAGTCCCTGCCGCTGAATAACATCCCCTAGCATGATGCTGCCACCACCATGCTTCATCGTAGGGATGGTGCCAGGTTTCCTCCAGACTTGATGCTTGGCTTTCAGGTCAAAGAGTTCAATCTTGGTTTCATCAGGACAGAGAATCTTGTTTCTCATGGTCTGAGAGTCCTTTAGGTGCTTTTTGGCAAACTCCTAGCGAGCTGTCAAATCATATCAAATCAAATCAAATTTATTGGTCACATACACATGGTTAGCAGATGTTATTGCGAGTGTAGCGAAATGCTTGTGCTTCTAGTTCCGACAGTGCAGCAATATCTAACAAGTAATATCTAACAATTCCACAACAAATACCTAATACACACAAATCTATGTAAAGGAATGGAAAAATAATATACACTGCTCAAAAAAATAAAGGAAACACAAAAATAACACATCCTAGATCTGAATTAATTAAATACTTTTTTCTTTACATAGTTGAATGTGCTGACAACAAAATCACACAAAAATTATCAATGGAAATCAAATTTATCAACCCACGGAGGTCTGGATTTGGAGTCACACTCAAAATTAAAGTGGAAAACCACACTACAGGCTGATCCCACTTTGATGTAATATCTTTAAAACAAGTCAAAATGAGGCTCAGTAGTGTGTGTGGCCTCCACGTGCCTGTATGACCTCCCTACAATGCCTGGGCATGCTCCTGATGAGGTGGCGGATGGTCTCCTGAGGGATCTCCTCCCAGACCTGGACTAAAGCATCCGCCAACTCCTGGACAGTCTGTGGTGCAACGTGGCGTTGGTGGATGGAGCGAGACATGATGTCCCAGATGTGCTCAATTGGATTCAGGTTTGGGGAACGGGCGGACCAGTCCATAGCATCAATGCCTTCCTCTTGCAGGAACTGCTGACACACTCCAGCCACATGAGGTCTAGCATTGTCTTGCATTAGGAGGAACCCAGGGCCAACCGCACCAGCATATGGTCTCACAAGGGGTCTGAGGATCTCATCTCAGTACCAAATGGCAGTCAGGCTACCTCTGGCGAACACATGGAGGGCTGTGCGGCCCCCTAAAGAAATGCCACCCCACACCATGACTGACCCACCGCCAAACTGGTCATGCTGTAGGATGTTGCAGGCAGCAGAACGTTCTCCACGGCGTCTCCAGACTCTGTCATGTCTGTCACATGTGCTCAGTGTGAACCTGCTTTCATCTGTGAAGAGCACAGGGCGCCAGTGGCGAATTTGCCAATCTTGGTGTTCTCTGGCAAATGCCAAACGTCCTGCACGGTGTTGGGCTGTAAGCACGTCGGGCCCTCATACCACCCTCATGGAGTCTGTTTCTGACCGTTTGAGCAGACGCATGCACATTTGTGGCCTGCTGGAGGTCATTTTGCAGGGCTCTGGCAGTGTTCCTCCTGCTCCTCCTTGCACAAAGGCGGAGGTAGCGGTCCTGCTGCTGGGTTGTTGCCCTCCTACGACCTCCTCCACGTCTCCTGATGTACTGGCCTGTCTCCTGGTAGCGCCTCCATGCTCTGGACACTACGCTGACAGACACAGCAAACCATCTTGCCACAGCTCGCATTGATGTGCCATCCTGGATGAGCTGCACTACCTGAGCCACTTGTGTGGGTTGTAGACTCCGTCTCATGCTACCACTAGAGTGAAAGCACCGCCAACATTCAAAAGTGACCAAAACATCAGCCAGGAAGCATAGGAACTGAGAAGTGGTCTGTGGTCACCACCTGCAGAACCACCCCTTTATTGGGGGTGTCTTGCTAATTGCCTATAATTTCCACCTGTTGTCTATTCCATTTGCACAACAGCATGTGAAATTTATTGTCAATCAGTGTTGCTTCCTAAGTGGACAGTTTGATTTCACAGAAGTGTGATTGACTTGGAGTTACATTGTGTTGTTTAAGTGTTCCCTTTATTCTTTTGAGCAGTGTATAAATATATGGATGAGCAATGTCAGAGCGGCACAGGCTACGATGCAATAGATAGTATAAAATACATGAATTGCGACTAACTTTATCTCGCGATATTGACATTTTGCCTGTTTGATTGCTTGCGGAGGGAACGACTACACTGTTTGTATTCTGTCATATTCCCCATCACCTTGCCATGGTTAAATGCGGTGGTTCGTGTTTTTAGTTTTGTGTGAATGCTGCCATCTATCCACGGTCTCTGGTCAGGGTAGGTTATAATAGTTACAGTGGGTACAACATCTCCTGTACATTTCTTGATAAACTCAGTGACTGTCTCTGTGTCCATATTATTCTTAGAAGCTACCCGGAACATATCCCAGTCTGCGTGATCAAAACAATCTTGAAGTGTGGATTCCGATTGCTCAGACCAGCGTTGAATAGTCCTTTCCACGGGTGCTTCCTGTTGGAGTTTCTGCCTATGGAGTCATGGACAGATTTGCTGAAAGGGGTGCGGGGGAGGGCCTTGAACGCATCCCGGAAGTTAGAGTAACAATGGTCCAGTGTTTTTCCAGTGCAAGTGCTACAGTCAATATACTGGTAGAATAATGTCCAGTGAAGTTCCTTGAGGGCCGTTGTTGTATCGGCTTGAGGGGGGATATATACGGCTGTGACAATAACCGAAAATAATTATCTTGGGAGATAATACGGTCGGCATTTAATTGTGAGGTATTCTAGGTCAGGTGAACAAAAGGACTTGAGTTCCTGTATGTTATTACAATTACACCATGAGTCGTTATTCATGAAACATACACCCCCGCCCTTCTTTTTCCTGGAGAGATGTTTACAATTATAATTTTTTTTTTTGTTACGCTCGTCTGTTACTGTCATTTTGTCCTATCGTTGTCTAATATCTTTTCACTTTTGTTTTGAATGTTCTTAATTGGAAAATGCAAAAAAATATATATCTATTTTTTTTTAAAGACCATATCACCTCCTCCCTCCCCGACACACTCAATGCCGACCACCCTGACAGATCCACAGACGCAATCGCCATTGGGTAACCTGGACAAAAGGAATTCATATGTGAGGATGCTGTTCATCAACTACAGCTCAGCCTTCAATACCATAGTGCCCTAAATGCTCCTTACAAAGCTCACAGACTTGTGTCTAAACTCCTCCCTATGCAACTGGGTCCTGGACTTCCTGATGGGCCACCCCCAGGGGGTGAAGGTAGGCAACATTACCTCCTCGACACTGATTCTCAGCACGGGGGCCCCACAAGGGTGCGTCCTCAGTCCCCTCTTGTATACCCACGACTGCGTGGTCTCACACAGTTCCAACTTCATCATCAAGTTCGCTGACAACACAACAGTAGTCGGCCTGAAAACCAACTACGACGAGACAGCCTACAAGGAGGAGGTAGGCACTCTGATGGTGTAGTGCCAGGTAACAACCTCTCCCTCAACGTTAGTAAAACAAAGGAGCTGATTGTGGACTTCAGAAGGAACCAGGCTGGACACCCCACTATCCTCGTCAATGGGGCCACCGTGGAGATGGTCAATAACTCAAAATTTGTTGGTGTACACATCTCAGAGAAACTGAAATGGTCTAACCACACGGACACCATAGTGAAGAAGGCACGACATTGACTCTTTAACCTCAGGATGCTGAAGAAATTATGCTTGTCCCCAAGTGTTCTACAGAAGCATCATCGAGAGCATACTGTCAGGCTGCATCACAGCCTGGAACTGCAACTTCCCCGTCTCAGACCGCAAGGCTCTTCAGAGGGTGATACGTGCAGCTGAACGCACCATTGGGTGCAAATTGCCTGCCCTATAGGACACCTACAACACCAGGTGTCACAAGAAGGCCAAGAAGATCATCAGGGACCCCAGCCACCTAAGCCATGCCCTGTTTTCCCCGCTTCAATCACTCAGACGTGGGCAGTACAGGAGCATCATTGCAAAAACTGAGACTGGCCAATAGTTTCTACCCTTACATCATCAGGCTACTGAATAGCTACTACTAGTCAGCTACCTGCTCCCCCTACACCCTCAACGGTCACTTACCTTACCTGCTGCTCCCCCTATGGACATTCTTTCTCCTGCTGCCCCCCCCCCCCTCCCGTTACTCCCCCTATGGACATTCCACACCCGCAACCCTGTTGCAGGTGTGGCTATTAAACACTATTAAACACTCAATCTGTAATGTGGGAGATATGAAAAGCTTCAATGCTGTACCTATCTGTGTACAGTATAAGGGTTGGCAGACCACTGGAGGGGCCCCCCAATTCCCCTTCACTCCCTAACAAATGACTCCTCTGGCATAGGGGCAGCAGTCATATCCGATATGCTGTTATGTCCATGCAAAACACATGTGCTACAACTTAAGTCTGCGGAATAAATCTCATTGTATGAGCAAAATGAGGAGGATTTCCCATTAACCGAAGAATGCCTTGTGCTCACTAGGGATCTCCCTCAGGCTAGCAGGCATAAATAACCTCCATGGCCTGGAGCAGGAGCTGGAGCTGGAGCTATACAAGCCTGACAACTCACACTAAATTCTTTCACTGCTCTGTTGTTCCCTACATTTTTTAGTATGAAGTCGTTTGTGGTGATGAGGGGCACAAGGGGCTTTCTACAGCAATTGGATCATGTCTAACCAATCAGAGTATCCACTTTACCCACGTGTGTTCTTACTCTGGCGAAACCCATCGGTTTCTGGACCAATCTGACGGCCCCGAATGTGTTCGCATTCACTGAAGGGTCAGGGGAGGTACTCAGATCCAGACTAATTGTGGAGAAGAAACTAACGTCCGTGGGAGTAGCGTAGCGTTTGTCCAGAGCAAGGGTCTAGGTAGCAAGGCAAAGCTTATACAGCCTTGCCCTTTACACACAGGACCAGATTGTTTGATTTGATTTCTGTGTCAGGCTGGTGATGCGATCATCCATTTTGAAGGGCAAAGTGTGTGGGTATGGATGTCAACAGTGACGTCAGGGCTACGAGGTGACAATGTGGACCACAAGGTGTGTAGTGCAGGGTAGGAGCCAGGCTGTGTGGTTTACACAGTAATACGGTGACAATCTCCCCACTCGAGGAGAATACACACATCCCCTCGCCTCGTATGGGAAACATGGGCCCCTGTCCGCCTGTGGTGATGACAGCTCGGAGGTGTTGAATGGCGCTGAGGGGAGAGAGAGATAAAAAAATATATATATGTTTATTTCACTATTGTATATTATCTACTTCACTTGCTTTGTCAATGTTAACATATGTTTCCCATGCCAATAAAGCCCTTCTATATATATATATATATATAGAGAGAGAGAGAGAGAGAGAGAGCGAGAGAGAGAGCGAGAGAGAGAGCGAGAGAGAGAGAGAGAGAGAGAGAGAGAGAGAGAGAGAGAGAGAGAGAGAGAGAGAGAGAGAGAGAATAAATATGTTCAGGGCTGAAATATTGTAGGCTTTGTTTTTAAAATATGTAACTGTACAATATAGCTGCTGAACCAAATACACTACTACATTAGGGGCGTGTGAACTTAAGAGTGCTGCTTTGCTTTTGAAACGTTTTTCCATCTGTTGCTGCTTCTGCTGTAACTTTAACTGTGTCCCCATCAACCAGTGTTCAACAGCCCTTCAGTGGAGGAGAAGCAGCATTTAAAACCTGTCACAGGGTAGACAGATGTAACTAAAACTCCTCGGCGTGCTTGCCTGTTTATCAAAGGTATGAGGGCAGATGTGAATGGTGTTAGCCTGGGCTCCTGACTCTTAGTTAGACAGGCCAGGCCAGTCATGGGAATGGGAAAAGGCAGCTCTCCTCTCCTCCTCTTCTCTCCTCCTCCGACTGAATGCCTCTTTATGTCGGAGTAAAGACTCATTGTTGCGTTGCTAGGGCCCGTCTCCAAGGGATGTGTTTATCTTCCCTGATTTAATCACCTCCTCAGTCTTAAATGAAAACATTAAGAAGTTCTGGTGCTCTGCTCTCCCTTTCTCTCGTGACCTGTAGTTTGGGTGCAAGCTGCTCCTTCCATAATGGAACCGTCATTTTCTATCTACGTTCCCTTCTCATTGAAGCCTGCTGAAGGGTGAGCGCCACCGTTAACTCTAACAGCGTTTGGCATCTCGAGACAGGATTTCATTTTTGCTTCCTGTGATGGCGGCGAGCTGAGGTTTCAACGCGGTGGTAGCTACAAAAGGCTGTATTATTCTTATTCTTAAAGAAGTATAGCTGTGCACTCCCCACTTCATCCTGTCCCGCTTTACTTGTCCTGAATGAGATGAAATGTTTGGCTTACTGATCCCAGTCTGAAACCATTTATCTAACATAAATGCATAAACAGTATCAGAGACAAGAGGCGGATCAGGTGTCTGTAATCCACAGCCCTCCCACATGGTACAGTATACTACAGTACATCACACTAAGAGCTCTGAAAATTCTGGAACTTTTCCACATTCAGCACATGGGTGTGTCCGTTCATGTGTGCGTTTACGTGTGTTGGTATATGCATGCGTATGTGTTGGCATATGCGTGTGTCAGAGTACGTGTGTGAAGATAGACTAATGAGGCATGGAGGATAAGGTCACAGTCGGGGGTCCCAAGATGAGCCATGTCTATATGAGGAGTGTATGTCCTGCCTGACTTTGCTTCACACCCCAGCCCACTGTCATTGCCATGCAGCTCTACTGGTCCTTGGATGGTGACCATGGGCTTATTAAAGAATTCACCCCTGACTTACTTTCCTCCACGACGTCCATGTCCCAGGTGGGTCACAGCTGTTGAGTGAGACACTCTGAGTTTGCTCTAAAAATAACAGTGTTGACACCGAGAGAAAAACAAAAACTAATGAATGAACCTGTGATGCTATTGATTTAGTACCTCCTGTCTCTGCTATGCTGCTGGAGGTTCTTTAGTCCCAAGAGGTTAGATTTGTTCTCAGAATATATCACTTTTCTTTTCACTTCTGAGTGGACGTGGAGTCTACCATTTCTCAGGCCGCCGCTGGGCGAGTTGAGGCTACTTCTACCTTCAGTGAGCTGAGCGATGTGGCACCCAACCCTCCAGCAGCCCCCACCTCATAGCTCAAAGGAAGAGGAATTCCATCCATCCACAACCCCGGTGGCATCTTCTCACCACTCTGGGTGTTTTCAGTGTTTTTGTGAATGTCTGGGATGGGTGGTTATTGATGGCCGGCGGGGGAATTAACGGTTTCCAGTCTGTTCCTAAGAGAAAACAGTAGATCTATGGAGACAAAGTAAAGGGTGTGACCGTTGAGGAAGATAAACTCCTACGCATAAGACTGGATGGTCAATTATCATGGACTAGTCATATTGACGAAGTTGTTGTGAAGATGGGGATGGGTCTATCTGTTTAAAAATACATTCTTTGCTTTTTTTTACACACAAAAAAATCAGCTTTACTAGTTGTTCAGGCTCTGGTCTGGTACCATCTTGATTACTGTCCAGTAATATGGTCAAGTGCAGCAAAGAAAAAACCTATCAAAACTGCAGCTGGTTCAGTACAGAGCAGCAGGCCTTGCCCTTCACTGCACACACAGAACTAACATCAACATGCCAGTCTTTCCTGGTTGAGTGTTGACGAGAGATTAACTCTCTTTTAGTGTTTCTGAGAAATAGTACTGTGATGAAAATTCCAGATTTTCTGCATAATCAAATAACATTCAGCTTAGACACCCATACATACCCCACAAGACATAGCACCAGGGGTCTCTTCACAGTCCCCAAGTCCAAAACGAATGATCGCATGGAACTCTCTTCTATCTCAAATTACTAATGAAAACAGCAAAATGACCTTTAAAAAAACAGGTGAAACAACAACTCATGGAACAGCGGGGACTGTGAGGGGACACACACATATTGTTTAGTTGTATTGTTTGTATTATTTTTTATTTATATTGTTTGTATATTGTTTTATAAAAACTTTGTGTGACTGTCCTTGTGCATCAGTGTTTTGTTACTGTTTTTTGTGGGCCTCAGCAAGAGTAGCTGCTCCTTCTGCAAAAGCTAATGGGTATCCATATAAACAAATATGGTGGGCTTTAGAAGCTAATACAGTGTAATGAGATCTGAGTGGTCTGCTCAGTGAGAACGGGATGTCCCCTCCACAGCACAGGACCTGGGAAGGGCACACCTTTCTCACCCCAACCAACCCTGTAGTAAATACAAATAAACCAGCCTCTCTGACCCAAGGGTTTTATGTGCTGAGAGTGGGTGTTTTGCATGCACGTACGCGCGCGCGCACACACACAATCACACAAACAATTACACACACAATCACAGCCGAGAGCCAGGGTGTGCCCTGCATATAAACCCTACTCCATGTTCATGAGTATTTATTAGGTTAGGTAGAGAGTCAAACCTGGACACATGCACACACACAGGTCATGTTTACATGAGGAGATTAAAGCCTGGAGCCCAACTGCATGACTCTCAACAGTCCTGTGCGCTTATCATAGCTGGTACAGTTCATTGTATGGCTGTGGCAAGGGAACGATTGTTAGTGATGAAGCAATTATTTGTCATTCAAATTAGGGGGGGTTCTGTACATGCTGAGAAGTTGTTTTTCAGTCCTCACTTTATTTCTTAGCCAACTGGAGGAATTCAGTGTGCGGCAGCTAGAATATCAACCATGCAACTAGATTTCCACCAAAACACAAAATAATGCCAAAGTGAGTACCTTCACATTGGCTTGTAGTTTGCTTCTCAATTTTGTGTTCTCTGTGGAAAATCACCCCTAGCCATTATAAAGTTTTTTTTAAATGTGAGATATATCTCAGGAATCTAATGTTTCAGACAAAATATTTCTCATTGTTTTCAACCGGTCTTCATTTGGGGATAAATTGATTGATCCGTTTGGCAAAATCTCTTTTATCATTCCATTCTACTACCATCAAGTCATGTTGGAAAGATCTGGAAGTGGTGTGCAGCTGAACATGGTGTATTGAATTGGAATTTATGATTTTGCTCAGTACGGGTGACGGAGAGTATTGTTAAAAATCATCACACACAGCTAACATATCATCGTGTCTACTGAGATTGAACCTGACTATTACATTGCCTCAGCCAGAAACACACCCAAGCAGAAGCACACAAAGTTGTACAACAATCAAATAAAAACAATTTGGGATTGCTCTCGTCTGAGGCAGAGCATTTTCTTTTGACATTCTAGTTGGAAGAGACCAAACTTTTCAACTCATTTCTTAATCATCAAAAGTGTACACAATGGTATTTCATGCAATATGCCATTCACAGAATCCTCACAAATAAGGAACCATTCCTCTTTTACTCTGCCAGACAGAGCAGTGTAGGTCAGATTAAATTAAAAGAATGCTGGTCTGGTCACAAGGCTGCTGGGCTCTCCGGCAGAGGAAGTGCTGTCTCTGTGATGTGTCTCCCAGGTGGCCTATAGGGAGAGGCTGCGAGGAGAGCTCTATGTCCCCCCTGGGTCCTGTTCCCCAACTCAGCTCAGAACAGCCCTGGGCCTGGGCCCCAACACAGAAAACATGTCAGACAGAGTAGACCGCCCGGATCCAACACACCCATCAACCCCCCCCCCCCCCCCCCCCCCCACACACCACCTCTGCTGTCTCACCCCCTCCCTCCCCCTCCAGAGAGTTATTTATAAACTGTGGCATTATTAGTCGCGTTACGCCAGCCACTCAAGCCACTCGAGCAGCACACTTTGGAGAGAAAAAAGGACCAATGCTTTTTGCAGTCTGTAAAATGTTCACATTTAGCCTCACTCAGAACCTGATGTTTTCCAGCCTAATGCATCCCTGCTTTTAATATGGGACCATTCAACTGTTTTTCTTATTTTTTTTACCATCTCCTTTTCCTCTTCAGCAGAAAGAGGTATCAGCTAACACCTGACATGGCGTTCATTTGCAGGCAGGCCCATGCAGCAACAGGAAATAGAAGGGGTCACATGTACCTTCTGGAGGAGTTGAGATAGAGCAGCCTGCCAGTGGAGGGAGGGAGGGAGAGAGATGATGGAGAGAGAACAGAAGAGAGAGAGAGAACAGAAGAAAGAGAGAGAACAGAAGAGAGAGAAAGCGGGAGAGAGAGGGCTTTCTCCCCCAAGCACCTAGACAGGCCCGCCAGGGGAACCCTGGGAAATGTCTGTCTTTCTGTCTGTCCGTAAAACGCCATCAACCATTGTTTTCCTCCAGATTAACGTTAGCCCACGCTTATGACCACTGCTCATGTTCTTTTGAAGAGATCAGGCTTTCCTCCTGAAGCCTCCTGACAGGCTCAGGAAACGATGGGAAGAGATGAGCTCAGTCTTATAGACACTGTATGTCCCATTCACTGTTCTACAAAGACAGAATGGCCTCCTTTGTTTACATGTGATAAGGACATTGCATCTCTTTTTCAAACACATGGAATATTAATTAATTTTTTATTTGTTTTGTTACATTTCTGTTTTATTTTATTTATCCAGGAAAAAGCCCATTGAGACACGGCATCTCTTTTACAAGGGAGACCTGGCCAAGAAGGCAGTAGGCAATACATTACAACATTTAAAACATACAATACAATTAGCACAACAACAAAATCAGGCCTACAGGAAACATTTACACTCCTTTATAATGAAGTATAAATACAATGTTTCATGTGTCAGAATTAAAGCAAGGAGATTTTCCTGACTATGAACAAGTCTGGGCCCTGGTCAGAATCATAAAGGATTGTTGTCGTTTACTGCTTCAGTGAATGGCTCTGTTCCATAGAAGGCCTCCGCTTTGTGTGTGTGTGTGTCCAGGGGGAATACGCAGTTTTAGGTTTAAATCATGTGGGATTTTCTGGGTTGAGTCGAGCTGTCCTCTCCTTCAGTGAAGTCTGTGTACACTTGGCCTGGGATGAATTAAACCATTATTAATTACCTTACATGCAGTTCAGCCCCATAAATAACCAGTAAAAAATGGACAGATACAGTAGACCTGCTAGACCCCTACCAGGAATACACTGTGACTGTGTGAATAGAAGCTTGATAGGGGAAATGGCTGTGTGCTTCAGACTCTGAATGTAAATTTCATTAAATAAAAAAATTGTACAGTTGTAATGACCATTAACCTGGTTATACTGTAGCTTGTATAAATAAGCAACAAAAATGTACAGACCTCAACTACCTCCACTAAGCTTGTTAATCTTAATACGATACATGGAGATATAAAGAATTTGATGTGTCAGCTACCTCTGCAAATCTATGTGACCGCCATGAAGATATTTTTAATTTGTTTACCCAAACAGTAATAAGACGTTCAAAAGATTGACATTTTGTTCATCAAGGGCTGACCAAGAAAAGGTTAGACCTATAATTTCATATTTCTGAGTCCAGTGCTGGGAATTAATTAGGACAAACATATTAAACCACATATTTAATGTAAATCGTGAAGGATCCCCTTGTGTAAGAGGGCTGTTGTACTGATTTACTTCCCTCCCCCAGCTTTGGTTTCTGTTCTTGTTTCTCCCACCAAACCACCCAGGCTCACAGCGAAGAAGTGTGTAGCATTGAAGGGCCAAGAGCCCTTCAGGCACCAAGGAGCCGAAGACCGTCATTCTGAACAGGTTTATAGTTTTTATGTTGTATTCTGTAACTATCTGTAGCTGTTATATTTGGCCAAAACGATCGGCTCATTTTCATTCAACTTTCTCAACTTCATTATCATCCTCATAATCAACATCACTATTATTATTGTCACTATTTTCAATCAGTCTGTAGAACAATGAGCTTGGAGTTCTGCATGCTCATATTCACACCCTCATAATGGGATCTTCTCTTAAAAAACTGTGAATACACACAGTGTGTTCGGAAGGTATTCAGAGCCCTTGACTTTTTACACATTTTGTTACGTACAGTCTTATTCTAAAATTGATAAAACTAAAAACAGAAATACCTTATTTACATAATTATTCAGACCCTTTGCTATGGAACTCGAAATTGAGATCAGGTGCATCCTGTTTCCATTGATCATCCTTGAGATGTTTCTACAACTTCATTGGACTCCCCCTGTGGTAAATTCAATTGATTGGACATGATTTGGAAAGGCACACACCTGTCTATATAAGGTCCCAAAATTGGCAGTGCAAGTCAGAGCAAAAACAAAGCCACGAGGTTGAAGAAGTTGTCCATAGAGCTCAGAGACAGAATTGTGTTGAGGCACAGATCTGGGGAAGGTTACCAAAACATTTCTGCAGCATTAAAGGTCCCCAAGATCACAGTGGCCTCCATCCCTCTAAAATGGAAGAAGTTTTGGAACCACCAAAACTCTTCCTAGAGCTGGCCGGCTGGCCAAACTGTGCAATCGGGGGAGAAGGGTCTTGGTCAGGGAGGTGACCAAGAACCGATGGTCACTAACAGAGCTTCAGAGTTCCTCTGTGGAGATGGGATAACCTTCCAGAAAGACAACCATCTCTGCAGAACTCCACTAATCAGCCCTTTATGGTAGAGTGGCAAGACGGAAGCCACTCACCAGTAAAAGGCACACAGCAACACATGGTGCCGACAGAGAGGGCTGCCTCGCTTCTAGTCCTTAGGAAACTTTGCAGTATTTAGTTTTTTTTATGTATTATTTCTTACATTGTTGGCCCAGAAAATATTGTGTTATTACATACTGCCGGGAAAAACTATTGGATATCAGAGCGGCATCAACTTACCAGCACTACGACCAGGAATACGACTTCCCCGAAGCGGATCCATTGTTCGCACCACCCAGGGCATTTGAACTGATTCCAGAGGCTGACCCAAACCAACGCCGCCGGAGAAGAGGAAGCCGGAGCGGTCTTCTAGTAAGACTTAGTATATTACTCGCCAATGTCCAGTCCCTAGATAACAAAGTGGATGAGATCAGGGCAAGGGTTGCTTTCCAGAGAGACATCAGGGATTGTAACATACTCTGTTTCACGGAAACATGGCTCGCTCGGGATAGACTGTCGGAGTTGGTCCAGCCACCTGGATTCTCAGTGGATCGTGCCGACAGGAATAAACATCTCTCCAGGAAAAAGAAGGGCGGGGGTGTATGTTTCATGAATAACGACTCATGGTGTAATTGTAATAACATACAGGAACTCAAGTCCTTTTGTTCACCTGACCTAGAATATCTCACAATTAAATGCCGACCGTATTATCTCCCAAGATAATTATTTTTGGTTATTGTCACAGCCGTATATATCCCCCCTCAAGCCGATACAACAATGGCCCTCAAGAAACTTCACTGGACATTATGCAAGCTGGAAACCATATATCCTGAGGCTGCCTAAATTCTACCAGTATATTGACTGTAGCACTTGCACTGGAAAAACACTGGACCATTGTTACTCTAACTTCCGGGATGCGTTCAAGGCCCTCCCCCGCACCCCTTTCAGCAAATCTGTCCATGACTCCATAGGCAGAAACTCAAACAGGAAGCACCCGTGGAAAGGACTATTCAACGCTGGTCTGACCAATCGGAATCCACACTTCAAGATTGTTTGGATCACGCAGACTGGGATATGTTCCGGGTAGCTTCTAAGAATAATATGGACACAGAGACAGTCACTGAGTTTATCAAGAAATGTACAGGAGATGTTGTACCCACTGTAACTATTATAACCTACCCTGACCAGAGACCGTGGATAGATGGCAGCATTCACACAAAACTAAAAACACGAACCACCGCATTTAACCATGGCAAGGTGATGGGGAATATGGCAGAATACAAACAGTGTAGTCGTTCCCTCCGCAAGCAATCAAACAGGCAAAATGTCAATATCGCGAGATAAAGTTAGTCGCAATTCATGTATTTTATACTATCTATTGCATCGTAGCCTGTGCCGCTCTGACATTGCTCATCCATATATTTTTATACACTGCTCAAAAGAAGAAAGGGAACACTTAAACAACACAATGTAACTGATTGACAATAAATTTCACATGCTGTTGTGCAAATGGAATAGACAACAGGTGGAAATTATAGGCAATTAGCAAGACAACCCCAATAAAGGGGTGGTTCTGCAGGTGGTGACCACAGACCACTTCTCAGTTCCTATGCTTCCTGGCTGATGTTTTGGTCACTTTTGAATGTTGGCGGTGCTTTCACTCTAGTGGTAGCATGAGACAGAGTCTACAACCCACACAAGTGGCTCAGGTAGTGCAGCTCATCCAGGATGGCACATCAATGCGAGCTGTGGCAAGATGGTTTGCTGTGTCTGTCAGCGTAGTGTCCAGAGCATGGAGGCGCTACCAGGAGACAGGCCAGTACATCAGGAGACGTGGAGGAGGTCGTAGGAGGGCAACAACCCAGCAGCAGGACCACTACCTCCGCCTTTGTGCAAGGAGAAGCAGGAGGAACACTGCCAGAGCCCTGCAAAATGACCTCCAGCAGGCCACAAATGTGCATGTGTCTGCTCAAACGGTCAGAAACAGACTCCATGAGGGTGGTATGAGGGCCCGACGTCCACAGGTGTGCTTACAGCCCAACACCGTGCAGGACGTTTGGCATTTGCCAGAGAACACCAAGATTGGCAAATTTGCCACTGGCGCCCTGTGCTCTTCACAGATGAAAGCAGGTTCACACTGAGCACATGTGACAGACATGACAGAGTCTGGAGACGCCGTGGAGAACGTTCTGCTGCCTGCAACATCCTCCAGCATGACCGGTTTGGCGGTGGGTCAGTCATGGTGTGGGGTGGCATTTCTTTGGGGGGCCGCACAGCCCTCCATGTGCTCGCCAGAGGTAGCCTGACTGCCATTAGGTACTGAGATGAGATCCTCAGACCCCTTGTGAGACCATATGCTGGTGTGGTAGGCCCTGGGTTCCTCCTAATGCAAGACAATGCTAGACCTCATGTGACTGGAGTGTGTCAGCAGTTCCTGCAAGAGGAAGGCATTGATGCTATGGACTGGTCCGCCCGTTCCCCAGACCTGAATCCAATTGAGCACATCTGGGACATCATGTCTCGCTCCATCCACCAACACCACGTTGCACCACAGACTGTCCAGGAGTTGGCGGATGCTTTAGTCCAGGTCTGGGAGGAGATCCCTCAGGAGACCATCCGCCACCTCATCAGGAGCATGCCCAGGCATTGTAGGGAGGTCATACAAACTACTGAGCCTCAATTTGACTTGTTTTAAGGACATTACATCAAAGTTGGATCAGCCTGTAGTGTGGTTTTCCACTTTAATTTTGAGTGTCACTCCAAATCCAGACCTCCATGGGTTGATAAGTTTGATTTCCATTGATAATTATTGTGTGATTTTGTTGTCAGCACATTCAACTATGTAATGAAAAAAGTATTTAATAAGAATATTTAATTCATTCAGATCTAGGATGTGTTATTTTAGTGTTCCCTTTATTTTTTTGAGCAGTGTATATACAAACATACAATAAGAAAAAAAATGAGACATTGGATCACTTGCCGTAGGCTACATATTATACAATACGTGTGAGATTCTCCATATAGTCAATAAAAGGTTGCCAAATTCTGTAAAATGTCTTTAACTTATTCCTCAAGCAGTAAGTGATTTTATCCAAAGGGATACAACTATTAACTTCTGATAGCCACATTGCAACTGGCAGGGAGGAATCCAATTTCCATTTCTTGGCAATACATTTCTTGGCAATCGCTAGCAATATTTCTGTTAGCTTTATAGTACGGCTTTGCCTAAGATTGGTGTTAGTAAAGTTACCCAGTAGACAGACCTCCGGGTCTAAAGGGAATGCAACCCTGTGAATTGAGGATATGGTATCGCATACCCTCTGCCAGAAACCGTGTAGTTTTGAACACTATAACAAAACAAAATAACAAAAGTTTATCTCACAAAGCTTCTTACGAAGCCACTCCTTCGTTGCCCGGGCGGTGTGTTTGGGATCATTGTCATGCTGAAAGACCCAGCCACGTTTCATCTTCAATGCCCTTGCTGATGGAAGGATGTTTTCACTCAAAATCTCATGATACATGTTCATTCTTCATTCATTCTTTCCTTTACACAGATCAGTCGTCCTGGTCCCTTTGCAGAAAAAGAGCCCCAAAGCATGATGTTTCCACCCCCATGCTTCACAGTAAGTATGGTGTTCTTTGGATGCAACTCAGCATTCTTTGTCC
Organism: Oncorhynchus mykiss; assembly: GCF_013265735.2. Lineage (NCBI taxonomy): Eukaryota > Metazoa > Chordata > Actinopteri > Salmoniformes > Salmonidae > Oncorhynchus > Oncorhynchus mykiss. The sequence continues at coordinate 32,098,234 of NC_048576.1, forward strand.
TCCAAACACGACGAGTTGAGTTTTTACCAAAAAGTTATATTTTGGTTTCATCTGACCATATGACATTCTCCCAATCTTCTTCTGGATCATCCAAATGCTCTCTAGCAAACTTCAGACGGGCCTGGACATATACTGGCTTAAGCAGGGGGACACGTCTGGCACGGCAGGATTTGAGTCCCTGGCGGCGTAGTGTGTTACTGATGGTAAGCTTTGTTACTTTGGTCCCAGCTCTCTGCAGGTCATTCACTAGGCCCCCCCTTGTGGTTCTGGGATTTTTGCTCACCGTTCTTGTGATCATTTTGCGTGGAGCCCCAGATCGAGGGAGATTATCAGCGGTCTTGTATGTCTTCCATTTCCTAATAATTGCTCCCACAGTTGATTTCTTCAAACCAAGCTGCTTACCTATTGCAAATTCAGTCTTCCCAGCCTGGTGCAGGTCTACAATTTTGTTTCTGGTGTCCTTTGACAGCTCTTTGGTCTTGGCCATAGTGGAGTTTGGAGTGTGACTGTTTGAGGTTGTGGACAGGTGTCTTTTATACTGATAACAAGTTCAAACAGGTGCCATTAATACATGTAACGAGTGGAGGACAGAGGAGCCTCTTAAAGAAGAAGTTACAGGTCTGTGAGAGACAGACATTTTGCTTGTTTGTAGGTGACCAAATACTTATTTTCCACCATCATTTGCAAATAAATTCATTAAAAATCCTACAATGTGATTTTCTGGATTTTTTTTCTAATTTTGTCTGTCATAGTTGAAGTGTACCTATGATGAACATTACAGGCCTCATCTTTTTAAGTGGGAGAACTTGCACAATTGGTGGCTGACTAAATACTTTTTTGCCCCACTATGTATAGACTCTTTTCCTTTTAATCGGGCTGTTCAGACCTTTTACGTTGAATGTGACATATTTTAGTGGATTAAGCATAGGTTGGGTTTCAAATATGTAACTGAATGGAAATCTATCATACGTAGATAATTAGGACATTTTTCAACTTTGGTTTGAACACACAAGTAACCTATGTGTCTCTTTAGGAAGGAAATAATAAACATAGAAAAAAGGAAGACAAATAAAATAGAAAATCCCACCCACCCCGATTGTCAGACTAAAACAACAATCCCAACAATCAAACAGGAATACACTTGTAGAGATACGTTGCTGCTCGCTTTCCATCTTGCTCTTACTAGCTAAACCTTGACGTAAACTGAAACCTGCAAGCTCTCTAAGTTGAAAACAAATGTTGTGAATAGATATTTATGGCTGAATATTTACTGCCCACGGTAAGGGCTGCTTGAGTCTCTTTTCGAAAGATTAACATATATGAGGGGGAAAGCAGTGGGCATAAGCCCACTTATTTGCTTCGCCCAGTGGATATGGACTAAACCAAAATATACTCTCCTGTAAATGTAATAGAACTCACCCCGGAAAGATACGGTTAGTTGAAAATGTACAAATCAATTATAGTGACCGGAAGATATCAGCAGTTCAGTCCGGATAAGAGAAAACAAAGAAGAGATGGCTTCGGCCTTTGTACTGAACTTTCATCCGCGCAGGGTGGATGAGGTAGCCGGTGATGTTCTTCTCCTTCAGTGCTTTGGCGGCAGGTCTGAACCGCTTGCGACGTCTGGCGAGATCCGCACTCATATCCGGGAAAAGGCTGACCCTCTTTCCATTGATGGTGATGTCCCCTTTGGCTCTTGCGAGTTGCAGTATCTTCTCTCTGTCTTGGAAACGGAGGAACCTGATCAGGACGGCCCGTGGGGGCTCATCTGGCCGGGGTTTCGGCGCTGATGTTCTGTTGGCGCGTTCGATTTCCAGCGGCTTGGTGAAGATGATTATGCCTAGGACCTCCGGGATCCATTGAGTGAAGAAACGGACCGGGACACGGCCCTCGCTGTCCTCTTTCAATCCCACCACACGGATATTACTACGTCTACTCTGGTTCTCCATCTGATCTACCTTGTTTTTGAGGTAGGCATTGTCCTTTTGCAGTTGTGTCAAGACCTGGTCATGTCGAGCGATGGTATCTTCAACTGTGCTAATGCGCAACTCTGCCTCAGTCGTTCTAAAAAGGAGATCATTCATGGAGGATTTCAGGTCGTCAATGGAAGAATGGAGTTCAGCCGATTTCTTATCAATTTTCATAGAAAGACCTTTGTTACCATCCTGAATTTCCCGGAGAAGAGTAGCCAGCATGTCGGCAGGCTCGCAACAGTCTGGAACTGTCGTCTGAGTTCTGAGGGCTAATGCTAATCTTGCTAGCTGTAGCGCTATCGTTATCTTGGGAATAAACAATGTTTTGGTCGTCCTTCATGCCTCTCGGTCGGAGGTCCATGGCTCTTTGGGAGGGTAAGTACTTGACAATTTATCAGCCGATGTTAGGATATTGTTTCAACGTTGTTATTTAGGTAAAAATAGAATAACTTTGAAGAGCTCGGTTTGTCAACGTCTGCTCTGCTCCGCGGCATCACGTGCTCCGGTGATATGGTCTTTGACTAGCCTCTCGAAGCACTATATGATGATGCTAGTGAGTGCAACTGTTCGGCAGTCATTCAGTTCAATTACTTCCCCTCTCTTGGGCACAGGGATGATAGTGGACATCTTGAAACAGGTGGGTATAGCAGCCTGAGCTAGGGAGAGATTGAAAATGCCAGATGGTCTGCACATGCTCTGAGGGCACAGGTCGGGATGCCGTCAGGGCCGGTAGCCTTGCGAGGGTTAACACATTTGAATGACTTACATATGTCCTTAGTGGTGACTGTGATGTGGGTGGCTTTCTTTTTGTAACCAGTGTTTGTAAGGAGCCCCTGCCACATTCGCCTTGTGTCTGACCCACTGAATTAATCCTCTACTTTGTCCCTATACTTGTGTTTCACAATCTTGTTCAATCTGTGTAAGACATATTTGTATTGTTTAACCTAACTATTGTCCCCAGTCACCTTGCCCTGTTTATAAGCAGCATCTCTCGCTTTCAGTTTTCCTACAAGTCGGCTATCAATCCACAGTTTTTGATTCGGGTATGCTTTTACAGATACTATAGGCAGTGGCGATTTTAGCATGTAAATCTTGGTGGGGCAAAAAAACAAAAAAACAAGTGGGATGCATGCCAGCAAAGCCACTACACAACACTAAGCAATACAGGAAGGAGGAGGAAGAATGGCGCCGGAGGGGATGGCTGCCGTTTTACGAGCTCCTAACCAACTGTGCTATTTTGTAAAATTTTTTTGCATTGTTTGTAGCTTATTTTTGTACTTATTTTGTACATAATGTTGCTGCTACCGTCTCTTATGACCGACATTACTTCTGGACATCAGAACAGCGATTACTTTACTTATTTTCTTTAAAGAGTCTGACGCGAAGGATATACTGCTTTCTCGGGAACGGGCCCAAATCCTTGTCACTTGCGTGAAGAAAAGACAGAGAAAAGGGGGCGGAGGTCGGCCTTCTGAGAATTCATAGGCGAGTGTGTAAACTCCACTACCATCCATTCTATTGCCCAACGTGCAATTATTAGAAAGCAAAATGGATGATATACGATCAATACTATACTACCAACAGGACATTAAAAACAGTAATATCTTATGTTTCATGTATCTCATGTATCTTATGCGTCATTACAGGATTAAGATTGAATCCTACCACACCGGCTTTGACGCTCGTCGGATGTGGCAGGGCTTGAAAACTATTACGGACTACAAAGAGAAACCCAGCCACAAGCTGCCCAGTGACGTGAGTCTACCAGATGAGCTAAATGTATTTTATGTTCGCTTCGAGGCAAATTTTGTCATCAAAGTCTGGCATTCTCAGGAATTATGGTGCTTTCAAAACAACTGGCAACTCGTGAAAAAACAAGGTAGAATCATGAAAAACTGCCAGATTTACAATTCTGAGTTGGATGACCGTTCAAAACGTATTTTCCCAGTCGTCTTGAACTCAATGAACTCAAGTTTTCGCAGTTCCGAGTTAACAGTTCAGTTCAGTCTTGAGCGCGGCACAAATCATGCTTCATTGACAGCACGACCAATGTCGAATGTTTATCATTTTAAACTTGGAAAAGAGCCCCTTATCCCCAGATCTGGGACCACACAGCCACCCCACTCAATAGCAGTCAGCCACTGTCACTGATTCCTTCCAAACCACTCATTGTTGAATTTGCAATTTCCAACTTGTTGTGTAATGTTTATGTCCAATGGCCGATGAGCACCGATACATTTGATCTATAATTTAATATAATCTTCAAATGACAAGGATTGAAAAGGATTTGCCAGTAGATTGTCGACTTGATTCATGATGATGACTGCTAGCTAAGATTTTGAAAGTATGACGTTGACATATCCAATCAAAGCTACTGTACATATAAAGTGATTTTACATTTTATCTGTGGCCAATGACCTTGAGCCATCTTGGATGGGCACTTCGAATGTAACTCTATGGCAGCACCCAAGGGACTTGAATTTTCTACTCAGACTTGGTGATGTAGTGGTCCTCATGAGTGACAGAACACTGAGCCAATCACGGCACAATACTACGTATTTTCTGCTGGCTTGCCCCACCACCACAGAAAGCACTGAGCTAGGCTGAAACACCTATCCTTTGGAGCTGCCTTACTCAATAAAAGAGACCATGTTTGTATGCGGATTCATTAACTCAATGATATACATTTTTTTTTACGTTGTTTGCAAACTGATATGTGACACGTATTAATGGCAAAATAACATGCAAAACAGGCAAGGCCCACCCCCCCAAAAAATTATATTTTCTTGCTAAAAATGTGGGGCTCAAAACAGGTGGGGCAGGTGGCTCACATGTTCCTGTACGTTTCCCTCGTTGCACCATGTCTTGTTGGTCATAAAGCAAAGCCCACCACCCTTGTTCTTGCCAGAGAGAGCCTGCTTCCTATCCGCTCGAAAAACTGTTAAACCCGCTGGCTGTATATAATCCATTTGGATGTCAGAGGAAAGCCAAGATCTGATATCCTTCTGGAAGGAGATCCTCACTCTAAGTTCGTCATGTTTGTTCATTAAGGATTGAACATTGGCGAATACTATGCTTGGAGGACAGGTTGCCAGGTGTCTAAATTAATCTCACTAAGATCCTTCCACGTCTGCCTCTCCATTGGCATCTTCACTTCCTATTCTCCGGCAGGACTTCCTCTCTCTTTTCTACTTGAGAAAAACAAGAAGAAAAAAGTAGAAACCTGAAATGTTTTATCGGAGCTCAAGGCGAGGCACCCTCTGTCAGCGCCATCTTCGCCATTATGGTGACACGTCACACTTATGGCAAGTGAACTAGACAAACAATCAATACAGTCAATAACTGTCTGACAGTGTGTCAAAACTCAGCATCTGCCTTGGTAAAATCTCACTATAATTCTTCAGAACTTGAAACTAGAAAGACAAATCTGAAGGATGTATCAGGATCCCTAGAAAGGGCAGCAATCAGGAATTAACAGCCTTGTCACGACTCCAAAATAGCGATTGTTCCAATTGAAATGTATTTCTGTCCTACTTTTCTATTGTTCATCCCCGTATTGTTTCCACTTTGTGTCTATTCTTAGTTCTATAGTTCTATTGTCTGTGGGATTATGGTGACGTTTTATTTTATCATTGCTACAGCACCTTCAGTGCCGTCGCCGCCAGGTAACTAGTGGTCATTCAGCGCAATTTGATCTACCTACTACTATATAACACTGCAACGCTATATATCTCCTACTTAGCTTTATGCTGGATGTGTACCCTACTTACTGGCACAGTGTTCACAGGATTACCTGGTGTTTTCCAGTGACAATCAAGGGTAATCTTGAAGTTGTCAGACTCTTTAGAAAAAGATAACAGCCGTCATTTATTGCAGCCATTGCTGATAATCAACAACCTTTTTTCATTTATTTGTCCTTGAATGTATCAGCCCATCCACTGAAAACATTAGGAACACCTTCCTACTATTGAGTTGCACACCTTTTTGCACTCAAAATAGCCTCAATACTTCAGGGCATGGACTCTACAAGGTATCGAAAGTGTTCCACAGATATGCTGGCTCATGTTGATTCCAATGCTTCCCACAGTTGTGTGAAGTTGGCTGGATGTCCTTTGGGTGGTGAACCATTCTTGATACAAAAGGGAAACTGTTGAGCATGAAAAACCTAGCAGAGTTGCAGTTCTTGACATGCTTAAACCGGTGTGCCTGGCACCTACTACCATACCCCGTTCAAAGGAACTTAAATCTTTTGTCTTGCCCATTCACCCTCTGAAAGGCACACATACACAATATATGTCTCAATTGTCTCAAGGCTTAAAAATCCTTCTTTAACCTGCCTCCCTCCTTCATATACACTGATTGAAGTTGATTTAATAAGTGACATCAATAAGGGATCATAGCTTTCACCTGGATTCACCTGGTCCAGTCTATGTCATGGAAAGGACAGTTGTTCCTAATGTTTTGTACACTCAATGCATATTACCAAATTGTGAACCCTACGAGACTTCCTGAGAAAATGAAGGCTAGCTAGATAAAGTGTTGTTATACAGTACATCCACTAACGAAGAACATATTGATCCACTCTTCCAGTGGACTCCAGTGTCACTGATGGGAGGATATAGATAGATGGTAGAGAGGAGACAGCATGAGATGTGGCATGTGGTTGTTGTGGCTACAGTGGAACAGCTAAATAATCAATGTATTTGAAGTCAATCTGAACAGAAGTCATGTCACGTGTATTTTCAGGCTAATCAGGTTAGTCTAAATTAGACCGGGTAGGAACACAACTGAAACAGCTGTTGCGTTTCCTATCAGGAAGGAGGGACCAATTTCGATATAGCAACACACACATATGCATCCAGTCAAATGAGGGGTCAACATTGACGCTGCTAAGACCAATAAAACATCAGAGGTTGGAGATATCAATCTGGCAAAGGCAATATTAGTCAGATAAGGATAAATGAGACCTTTCAAAGAGGAGAATGTGACAGCATCTCTCCACAGACCATTACAGTGCCCCCTTGGGGATTGAGCTCAGCTCTAGATCCCCCCTCACCCCCAGGACTGGATCACTCCCTTTATCTAATTTAGAACAATCCTGTTTGGACCAAGCTCCGTGGTGCTGCTCTCTGATCCACACCCAGTAGCTTCTACAACAAGGTTACCCAACTGGCGGCCCTCTGTGATTTTATTTGGCCCCCCGAAACTTACATTTTAAAAAATATATACAGTGCATATATTCATCTTCGGATGGGACGTTAAACGGGTGTCCTGACTCTCTGTAGTCAATAAAAGATCCCATGGCACTAATCGTAAGATTAGGGATGTTAAATCCGGTGTCCTGGCTAAATTCCCAATCTGGCTCTCATACTATCATGGTCACCTAATCATCCCCAGCTTACAATCGACTCATTTATCCCCCTCCTCTCCCCTCTAACTATTCCCCAGGTCGTTGCTGTATATGAGAATGTGTTCTCAGTCAACTTACCTGGTAAAGTAAGGTTTAAATAATATATATGTAATATATATTACATATATATAAAAGTATGTGGACACGCCACCTTCAAATGAGTGGATTTGGCTATTGTAGCCACACCCATTGCTGACAGGTGTATAAAATCGAGCAAACACTCATGCAATCTCCACAGACAAACATTGGCAGTAGAATGGCCTTACTGAAGAGCTTGATGCCACATTACCAAAAAGTCAGTTAGTCATATTTCTGCCCTGCTAGAGCTGCCCCGGTCAACTGTAAGTACTGTTATTGTGAAGTGGACACGTCTAGGAGCAACAAAGGCTCAGCCGTGAAGTGATAGGCCACACAAGCTCACAGAACGGGAACGCAGAGTGCTGAAGCGCGTAACAATCGTCTGTCCTCGGTTGCAACATTCACTACCGAGTTCCAAACTGCCTCTGGAAGCAACATCAGCACAATAACTGTTTGTCGGGAGCTTCATGAAATGGGTTTCCATGGCCGAGCAGCCACACACAAGCCTAAGATCACCATGCGCAATGCTAAGAGTCGGCTGGAGTTGTGTAAAGCTCACTGCCATTGGAATCTGGAGGGATGAATCGTGCTTCACCATCTGGCAGTCCAATGGACAAATCTGGGTTTGGCAGATACCAGGAGAATGCTAACTGCCCCAATGCATATTGCCAACTGTAAAGTTTGGTGGAGGTGGAATAATGGTCTGGGACTGCTTTTCATGCTTTCCTTCAGCTTCACTGAAGGGAAATCAACGCTACAGCATACAATGACATTCTAGATGATTCTGTGCTTCCAACTTTTGGTGAAGGCCCTTTCTTGTTTCAGCTTGACAATGCCCCCATGCACAAAGCGAGGTCAATATCAAATAAAATCCTAGACAATTGTATTGGTCACATGGTTAGCAGATGTTAATGCGAGTGCTGCGAAATGCTTGTGCTTCTAGTTCTGACAGTGCAGTAATATCGAACAAGTAATCTAACAATTTCCTTACAGCTACCTAATATTGTCTGTGGGATTATGGTGACGCTTTATTTTATCATTGCTACAGCACCTTCAGTGCCGTCGCCGCCAGGTAACTAGTGGTCATTCAGCGCAATTTGATCTACCTACTACTATATAACACTGCAACGCTATATATCTCCTACTTAGCTTTATGCTGGATGTGTACCCTACTTACTGGCACAGTGTTCACAGGATTACCTGGTGTTTTCCAGTGACAATCAAGGGTAATCTTGAAGTTGTCAGACTCTTTAGAAAAAGATAACAGCCGTCATTTATTGCAGCCATTGCTGATAATCAACAACCTTTTTTCATTTATTTGTCCTTGAATGTATCAGCCCATCCACTGAAAACATTAGGAACACCTTCCTACTATTGAGTTGCACACCTTTTTGCACTCAAAATAGCCTCAATACTTCAGGGCATGGACTCTACAAGGTATCGAAAGTGTTCCACAGATATGCTGGCTCATGTTGATTCCAATGCTTCCCACAGTTGTGTGAAGTTGGCTGGATGTCCTTTGGGTGGTGAACCATTCTTGATACAAAAGGGAAACTGTTGAGCATGAAAAACCTAGCAGAGTTGCAGTTCTTGACATGCTTAAACCGGTGTGCCTGGCACCTACTACCATACCCCGTTCAAAGGAACTTAAATATTTTGTCTTGCCCATTCACCCTCTGAAAGGCACACATACACAATATATGTCTCAATTGTCTTTGACAATTGACAAATCTGGGTTTGGCAGATACCAGGAGAATGCTAACTGCCCCAATGCATATTGCCAACTGTAAAGTTTGGTGGAGGTGGAATAATGGTCTGGGACTGCTTTTCATGGTTTTCCTTCAGCTTCACTGAAGGGAAATCAACGCTACATCATACAATGACATTCTAGATGATTCTGTGCTTCCAACTTTTGGTGAAGGCCCTTTCTTGTTTCAGCTTGACAATGCCCCCATGCACAAAGCGAGGTCAATATCAAATCAAATCCTAGACAATTGTATTGGTCACATGGTTAGCAGATGTTAATGCGAGTGCTGCGAAATGCTTGTGCTTCTAGTTCTGACAGTGCAGTAATATCGAACAAGTAATCTAACAATTTCCTAACAGCTACCTAATACACACAAATCTAAAGGGATGAATGAGAATATGTACATATAAATATATGGATGAGCGATGGCCGGGCGGCATAGGCAAGGTGCAATAGATGGTATAAAATACAGTATATACAGTGCATTGCGAAAGTATTCGGCCCCCTTGAACTTTGCGACCTTTTGCCACATTTCAGGCTTCAAACATAAAGATATAAAACTGTATTTTTTTGTGAAGAATCAACAACAAGTGGGACACAATCATGAAGTGGAACGACATTTATTGGATATTTCAAACTTTTTTAACAAATCAAAAACTGAAAAATTGGGCGTGCAAAATTATTCAGCCCCCTTAAGTTAATACTTTGTAGCGCCACCTTTTGCTGCGATTACAGCTGTATGTCGCTTGGGGTATATCTCTATCAGTTTTGCACATCGAGAGACTGCCATTTTTTCCCATTCCTCCTTGCAAAACAGCTCGAGCTCAGTGAGGTTGGATGGAGAGCATTTGTGAACAGCAGTTTTCAGTTCTTTCCACAGATTCTCGATTGGATTCAGGTCTGGACTTTGACTTGGCCATTCTAACACCTGGATATGTTTATTTTTGAACAATTCCATTGTAGATTTTGCTTTATGTTTTGGATCATTGTCTTGTTGGAAGACAAATCTCCGTCCTAGTCTCAGGTCTTTTGCAGACTCCATCAGGTTCCATCAGGTTCTTCCATTCTTCCAGAATGGTCCTGTATTTGGCTCCATCCATCTTCCCATCAATTTTAACCATCTTCCCTGTCCCTGCTGAAGAAAAGCAGGCCCAAACCATGATGCTGCCACCACCATGTTTGACAGTGGGTATGGTGTGTTCAGGGTGATGAGCTGTGTTGCTTTTACGCCAAACATAACGTTTTGCATTGTTGCCAAAAAGTTCAATTTTGGTTTCATCTGACCAGAGCACCTTCTTCCACATGTTTGGTGTGTCTCCCAGGTGGCTTGTGGCAAACTTTAAACAACACTTTTTATGGATATCTTTAAGAAATGGCTTTCTTCTTGCCACTCTTCCATAAAGGCCAGATTTGTGCAATATACAACTGATTGTTGTCCTATGGACAGAGTCTCCCACCTCAGCTGTAGTTCTCTGCAGTTCATCCAGAGTGATCATGGGCCTCTTGGCTGCATCTCTGATCAGTCTTCTCCTTGTATGAGCTGAAAGTTTAGAGGGACGGCCAGGTCTTGGTAGATTTGCAGTGGTCTGATACTCCTTCCATTTCAATATTATTGCTTGCACAGTGCTCCTTGGGATGTTTAAAGCTTGGGAAATCTTTTTGTATCCAAATCCGGCTTTAAACTTCTTCACAACAGTATCTCGGATCTGCCTGGTGTGTTCCTTGTTCTTCATGATGCTCTCTGCGCTTTTAACGGACCTCTGAGACTATCACAGTGCAGGTGCATTTATACGGAGACTTGATTACACACAGGTGGATTGTATTTATCATCATTAGTCATTTAGGTCAACATTGGATCATTCAGAGATCCTCACTGAACTTCTGGAGAGAGTTTGCTGCACTGAAAGTAAAGGGGCTGAATAATTTTGCACGCCCAATTTTTCAGTTTTTGATTTGTTAAAAAAGTTTGAAATATCCAATAAATGTCGTTCCACTTCATGATTGTGTCCCACTTGTTGTTGATTCTTCACAAAAAAAGACAGTTTTATATCTTTATGTTTGAAGCCTGAAATGTGGCAAAAGGTCGCAAAGTTCAAGGGGGCCGAATACTTTCGCAATGCACTGTGCATATGATTTGAGTAATGTAAGATTTGTAGACATTATTAAAGTGGCATTATTTAAAGTGCCATTGTTTAAAGTGACTAGTGATCCATTTATTAAAGTGGCCAGTGATTGGGTCTCAATGTAGGCAGCGCAACCTCTGAGTTAGTGATTTCTGTTTAGCAGTCTGATGTCCTTGAGATAGAAGCTGTTTTTCAGTCTCTCGGTCCCTGCTTTGACGCACATGTACTGACCTTGCCATCTGGATGGTAGCGGTGTGAACAGGCAATGGCTCGGGTGGTTGTTGTCCTTGACGATGTTTTTGGCATTCCTATGACATCGGGTGCTGTAAGTGTCATGGATGGCAGGTAGTTTGCGTTGTGCAGACCGCACCACCCTCTGGAGAGCCTTGTGGTTGAGGGCGGTGCAGTTGCCGTACCAGGCTGTGATACAACCTGACAGGAAGCTCTCTATTTTGCATCTGTAAAAATTTGTCAGGGTTTTGGGTGACATGCTAAATTTCTTCAACGAGGCGCTGTTGCGCCTTCTTCACGACACTGTCAGTGTGGGTGAATCATTTCAGTTTGTCTGTGAGGACCTTTACAGAAATGAGCCCTGACCTCAACACCATCTAACACCTTTGGGATGAATTGGAACGCTGACTGCGAGAGTGGAGGCTGTTATAACAGCAAAGGGGGGACCAACTCCATATTAATGCCCATGACATAGGAATGAGATGTTCAACGAGCAGGTGTCCACATACTTTTGGTCATGTAGTGTATATAAACGGAACCAAAATATAAACGCAACATGCAACAATTTCTAAGATTTTACTGAGTTACAGTTCATATAAGGAAATCAGTCAATTTAAATAAATTCATTAGATCCTAATCTAACGGGGAATAAAGATGTACCTCTGTTGGTCACAGATACAGTGGGGCAAAAAAGTATTTAGTCAGCCACCAATTGTGCAAGTTCTCCCACTTAAAAAGATGAGAGACGCCTGTAATTTTCATCATAGGTACACTTCAACCATGACAGACAAAATTAAAAGAAATCCAGAAAATCACATTGTAGGATTTTTTATGAATTTATTTGCAAATGATGGTGGAAAATAAGTATTTGGTCACCTACAAACAAGCAAGATTTTGGGCTCTCACAGACCTGTAACTTCTTCTTTAAGAGGCTCCTCTGTCCGCCACTCGTTACCTGTATTAATGGCACCTGTTTGAACTTGTTATCAGTATAAAAGACACCTGTCCACAACCTCAAACAGTCACACTCCAAACACCAGAAACAATATTGTAGACTTGAACCAGGCTGGGAAGACTGAATCTGCAATAGGTAAGCAGCTTGGTTTGAAGAAATCAACTGTGGGAGCAATTATTAAGAAATGGAAGACATACAAGACCACTGATAATCTCCCTCGATCTGGGGCTCCACGCAAGATCTCACCCCGTGGGGTCAAAATGATCACAAGAACGGTGAGCAAAAATCCCAGAACCACACGGAGGGACCTAGTGAATGACCTGCAGAGAGCTGGGACCAAAGTAACAAAGCCTACCATCGGTAACACACTACGCCGCCAGGGACTCAAATCCTGCAGTGCCAGATGTGTCCCACTGCTTAAGCCAGTACATGTCCAGGCCCGTCTGAAGTTTGCTAGAGAGCATTTGGATGATCCAGAAGAAGATTGGGAGAATGTCATATGGTCAGATGAAACCAAAATATAACTTTTTGGTAAAAACTCAACTCGTCGTGTTTGGAGGACAAAGAATGCTGAGTTGCGTCCAAAGAACACCATTCCTACTGTGAAGCATGGGGGTGGAAACATGGTACCTGTGGTAAATTAAATTGATTGGACATGATTTGGAAAGGCACACCCCTGTCTATATAAGGTCCCATAGTTTACAGTGAATGTCAAAAAACTAAGCCATGAGGTCGAAGGAATTGTCCTAGAGCTCCGAGACAGAATTGTGTCGAGGCACACACCTGGTGAAGGGAACCAAAACATTTCTGCAGCATTGAAGGTCCCAAGAACACAGTGGCCTCCATCATTCTTAACTGGAAGAAGTCTGGAACCACCAAGACTCTTCCTAGAGCTGGCCGCCCGGCCAAACTGAGCAATCGGGGGAGGGAGGTGACCAAGAACCCAATGGTCACTCTGACAGAGCTCCAGAGTTCCTCTGTCGAGATGGGAGAACCTTCCAGAAGGACAACCATCCCTGCAGCACTCCACCAATCAGGCCTTTATGGTAGAGTGACCAGACGGAAGCCACTCCTCAGTAAAAGACACATGACAGCCTGCTTGAAGTTGGCCAAAAGGAACCTAAAGGACTCTCAGACCATGAGAAACAAGATTCTCTGGTCTGACGAAACCAAGATTGAACTCTTTGGTCTGAATGCCAAGCGTCACGTCTGGAGGAAACCTGGCACCATCCCATGTTTTTCAGCGGCAAGAACTGGGAGACTAGTCAGGATTGAGGGAAAGATGAAAGGAGCAAGGTACAGAGATATCGTTGATGAAAACCTGCTCTCTGAATGTCCTTGATTGGCCCAGCCAGAGGCCGGACTTGAACCCGATCGAACATCTCTGGAGAGACCTGAAAATAGCTGTGCAGTGACCCTCCCCATCCAATCTGACAGAGCTTGGAGGATCTGCAGAGAATAATGGGAGAAACTCCCCAAATAAGGTGTGCCAAGCTTGTCGTGTCATACCCAAGAAGACTCAAGGCTGTAATCGCTGCCACAGGTGCTTCAACAAAGCACTGAGTAAAGGGTCTGAATACTTCTAAATTTAATATACGTTTTTTGACTTGTAACACATTTTCCAAAAATTCTAAAAACCTGTTTTTGTTTGTCGATATGGGGTATTGTGTTTAGATTGATTTAATCCATTTTAGAATAAGGATGTAAAGTAACAAAATGTGGAAAAAGTCAAGAGGTCTGATTCCTTTCCGAATGAACTGTGTGTACATATATATATGTATATCCATCCTGATACACACACAGTACCAGTCAAACATTTGGACACAACTACGCATTCCTGGGTTTTCTTTATTTTTTAAAAACTATTTTCTACATTGTAGGATAATAGTGAAGACATCAAAACTGTGAAATAACACATATTGAATCATGTCGTAACCAAAAAAGTGTTAAGGCTGTTAAATGTAAATAAATTAATTAGGCCCTAATCTATGGATTTCACATGACTGGGCAGGAGTGCAGCCATGGGTGAGCTTGGGAGGGCATAGGCCTACCCACTTGGGAGCCAGACCCACCCACTGGGAAGCCAGACCCACCCACTGGGGAGCCAGACCCACCAACTGGGAAGCAAGAGCCACCCACTGGGGAGCCAGACCCAGCCAAGCAATGTTTTTACCTACAAAAGGGCTTTATTAGAGATAGAAAAACTCCGGGTGGCTGGTCTCAGACAATCCCGCAGGTGAAAAAGACGGATTTGGAGGTCCTGGGCTGGCTACATGTGGTTTGTGGTTGTGAAGCTGGTTGGACATACTGCCATATTCTGTAAAACGACATGGGAGGTGGCTTATGGAAGAGAAATCAACATTAAATTATTTGGTAACAGCTCGTGGACATTCCTGCAGTCAGAATGCCAATTGCACAATCTGTCAAAACTTGAGATGTCTGTGGCATTGTGTTGTGTGACACACCTGTCAGGTGGATGGATTATCTTGGCAAAGGAGAAATGTTCACTAACAGGGATGTAAACACATTTGTGCTCAACATTTGACAGAAATAAGCTTTTTGTGCTCATGGAACATTTCGGTGATCTTTTATTTCAGCTCATGAAACCTGGGACCAACACTTCACATGTTGCGTTTATATTTTTGTTCGGTATATATATATATATACACATACACACACACACAGTGGGGAGAACAAGTATTTGATACACTGCCGATTTTGCAGGTTTTCCTACTTACAAAGCATGTAGAGGTCTGTAATTTTTATCATAGGTACACTTCAACTCTGAGAGACGGAATCTAAAACAAAAATCCAGAAAATCACATTGAATGATTTTTAAGTAATGAATTAGCATTTTATTGCATGACATAAGTATTTGATCACCTACCAACCAGTAAGAATTCCAGCTCTCACAGACCTCTTAGTTCTTCTTTAAGAAGCCCTTCTGTTCTCCACTCATTACCTGTATTAACTGCACCTGTTTGAACTCGTTACCTGTATAAAAGACACCTGTTCACACTCTCATTCAAACAGACTCCAACCTCTCCACAATGGCCAAGACCAGAGAGCTGTGTAAGGACATCAGGGTTAAATTGTAGACCCGCACAAGGCTGGGATGGGCTACAGGACAATAGGCAAGCAGCTTGGTGAGAAGGCAACAACTGTTGGCGCAATTATTAGAAAATGGAAGAAGTTCAAGGTGACGGTCAATCACCCTCGGTCTGGGGCTCCATGCAAGATCTCACCTCGTGAGGCATCAATGATCATGAGGAAGGTGAGGGATCAGCCCAGAACTACACAGCAGGACCTGGTCAATGACCTGAAGAGAGCTGGGACCACAGTCTCAAAGAAAACCATTAATAACACACTACGCCGTCATGGATTAAAATCCTGCAGCGCACGCAAGGTCCCCCTGCTCAAGCCAGCGCATGTCCAGGCCCGTCTAAAGTTTGCCAATGACCATCTGGATGATCCAGAGGAGGAATGGGAGAAGGTCATGTGGTCTGATGAGACAAAAAAAATAGAGCTTTTTGGTCTAAACTCCACTCGCCGTGTTTGGAGGAAGAAGAAGGATGAGTACAACCCCAAGAACACCATCCCAACCGTAAAGCATGGAGGTGGAAGCATCATTCTTTGGGGATGCTCTTCTGCAAAGGGGACAGGACGACTGCACCGTATTGAGGGGAGGATGGATGGGGTCATGTATTGCGAGATCTTGGCCAACAACCTCCTTCCCTCAGTAAGAGCATTGAAGATGGGTCGTGGCTGGGTCTTCCAGCATGACAACAACCCGAAACACACAGCCTGGGCAACTAAAGAGTGGCTCCGTAAGAAGCACCTCAAGGTCCTGGAGTGGCCTAGCCAGTCTCCAGACCTGAACCCAATAGAAAATCTTCGGAGGGAGCTGATAGTCCGTATTGCCCAGCGACAGCCTCGAAACCTGAAGGATCTGGAGAAGGTCTGTATGGAGGAGTGGGCCAAAATCCCTGCTGCAGTGTATGCAAAGCTGGTCAAGAACTACAGGAAATGTATGATCTCTGTAATTGCAAACAAAGGTTTCTGTACCAAATATTAAGTTCTGCTTTTCTGATGTATCAAATACTTATGTCATGCAATAAAATGAAAATTAATTACTTACAAATCATACAATGTGATGTTTTAGATTCCGTCTCTCACAGTTGAAGTGTACCTATGATAAAAATTACCCGACCTCTACATGCTTTGTTAGTAGGAAAAACTGCAAAATCGGCAGTGTATCAAAAACTTGTTCTCCCCACTGTATATATCCACAGTTGAAGTCGGAAGTTTACATACACTTGGGTTGGAATCATTAAAACTTGTTTTTCAACCACTCCACAAGTGTCTTGTTAACAAACTATAGGCAAGTCTGTTAGGACATCTACCTTGTGCATGACACAAGTAATTTTTCCAACAATTGTTAACAGACAGATTATTTCACTTATAATTCACTGTATCACAATTCCAGTGGGTCAGAAGTTTGCATACACTAAGATGACTGTGCCTTTATACAGCTTGGAAAATTTCCAGAAATGTATGTCATGGCTTTTGAAGCTTCTGATAGGCTAATTGACAACATTTGAGTCAATTGGAGGTGTACCTGTGGATGTATTTCAAGGCCTACCTTCAAACACAGTGACTCTTTGCTTGACATCATGAGAAAATCTAAAGAAATCAGCCAAGACCTCAGCAAAAAAATGATAGACCTCCACAAGTCTGGTTCATCCTTGGGAGAAAATTCCAAATGCCTGAAGGTACCACGTTCATCTGTACAAACAATAGTACGCAAGTATAAACACCATGGGACCACGCAGCCGTCATAACGCTCAGGAAGGAGACGCATTCTGTCTCCTAGAGATGAACGTACTTTGGTGCGAAAAGTGCAAATCAATCCCAAAACAACAGCAAAGGACCTTGTGAAGATGCTGGAGGAAACAGAAACGAAAGTATCTATATCCACAGTAAAACAAGTCCTATATCGACATAACCTGAAAGGCCGCTCACCAAGTAAGAAGCCACTGCTCCAAAACCGCCATAAAAAAGCCAGACTACAGTTTGCAATTGCACATGGGGACAAATATCGCACTCTTTGGAGAAATGTCCTCAGGTCTGATGAAACAAAAATATAACTGATTGGCCATAATGACCATCGTTATGTTCGGAGGAAAAAGGGGAAGGCTTGCAAGCCGAAGAACACCATCCCAACCATGAAGCACGGGGATGGCAGCATCATGTTGTGGGGGTGCTTTGCTGCAGGAGGGACTGGTGCACTTCACAAAATAGATGGCATCATGAGGGACAAAAAATATGTGGATATATTAAAGCAACATCTCAAGACATCAGTCAGGAAGTTAAAGCTTGGTCGCAAATGGTACTTCCAAATGGACAATGACCCCAAGCATACTTCCAAAGTTGTGACAAAATGGCTTAAGGACAACAAAGTCAAGGTATTGGAGTGGCCATCACAAAGCTCCGATCTCAATCCCATAGAAAATTTGTCGAGCAAGGAGGCCTACAAACCATACTCAGTTACACCAGCTCTGTCAGGAGGAATGGGACAAAATTCACTTAAAAACTTATCGTGGGAAGCTTGTGGAACGCTACCTGAAACGAAGACTGCTGTCGGCCATCCAACGAAAGAAAGGCACAATTTACGATCACTACGTGACCTGCTGCAGTTAGTACAGCCCAATATTAAAACACAACACTGGTAATTGATTCATTTCAGACATCTCCCTAATCATCCCATAGACTGGGGCCTGGGTAATCAGACCTTCCCGACAGCTACTCACATGTGATAATGTTGGCAAGTAACCCCAAGAGGCCTCTCCTATACCCCTCAGTGATAAAGGTCCCTAGTGGTAGCCAAGCTGGGATTAAAGAGGCTTTTTTGCTTTGTGTTTGTCACAAGAACAGCTCAGGCAGCTAATGGCCACTTCTTCATAAATCTCCCCCTGGTCTGCCTGGGACCTGGCTGGCTCAGAGCTCTGTCTTGATCAGCCACATTCTCTCTGAGCTCCAAACCATTCCGCCTCCTGTCCTGCTTGGACTCGGTTGAGGGATGGGTGCCTTTTAATGTCCCCTACCCCTCCACCCTCCTGATCTCCTCCTGTTCTTCTCTGCTCAACAGTCAGTCAGAAGGGCAGCTCTGGTCCACTGTCTCACTGTTCTCTGCCCTCTGTAGGGGGCAGAGGTCACCGCAGAGTGTGTGTGATTGGGTAAAGACGTCACAAGCTACAGTAATACAAAAAACGACAAAACAAGAGAACAATTTCTCATTTCTGTCTCAAAACCACTAGCATGAAGTATTGTGACTGTTGTTTTAAAGGGTGTGTTGTGGTTAGTCGCTGCACTTAAAATGTTCTCTGATAGTTTGGAATCACTCTTCCCCCTCTCTTCCCTTTCCCTGGTTAAAACATTGACTTTATTGTTATAATAACCATTGCAAAATAAATGTTCAGACAGGCAGTGTCTATGTGCTGCTTTGGAAGGCAGACAAAGGCGGGGCGGCAGGTAGCCTAGTGGTTAGAGAGTTGGGCCAGTAACCGAAAGGTTGCTAGATTGAATCCCCGAGCTGTCGTTCTGCCCCATAACAAGGCAGTTTTAACTCACTGTTCCTAGGCCGTCATTGTAAATAAGAATTTGTTCTTAACTGACTTGCCTAGTAAAATAAAGGTAAAAAACAACAACAACAAAAAAAACATTAGATGCTTCAATCACTATTAGGAGGCCATCTGCCCATTAATACATACAGCCAATGAAAAGTGAACGTACCCCTGTTACGATTTAAGACAAAGTTTATTCAACTTATCATGGAATGAGACACTCCTGACAGCGCACAAAGAAGTACATTTTGTCCAATAATGTCTGGCTATGTCTGTAGCAAGCTAAGCCGTTTCAATTTAGCCCCCTGTTCCGTATCGGTAGGGATTCCACGGTAGGGGAAGACTGGAAACACATGTGGTTAGTGGAGCTTCAGGAGTTGCTGCTGCCTGCTTAGCAGATGGATGCTCTGATGCTCTGCTCTTAACGTGGGCCAGACCAGGGGCCAACAGAGGCCTTGCTTTCAACACCCATACCCGTTTCGCTTATCTTTAGGCCTTCTGGAGGATATGATGGAGAGGTGGGAGAGCCGAGGGCAGCCAGCACCAGAGGTAGTAGGGAAAAGAAGGAAAGGGAAGGCCCATGAGACTGCTGTAGGGTCTCCTAGGGAGACTAGCTGTCAATCACAGTTGGGAAAGGCTTCGACTCTTACACTCACACCTCACCTTGGATGTCAGTCGTCAGGCTTTGATGCCGACCCCCCCGTGTGAGACCACCAAATGTGGCCTGGTTTGGTATTTTCACGCTGTCGCTCAAAATACATTGCATGCTGTCTGTCTGTGGATGTACAGTAACGAGAATGGAAGATGTGTCCAGGAACAAGTCCACAAAGAAATCCCCTCACATTGTTAAGACACTTCACTGGGGCTGTGATTGCTAAACCTATTTCCCACCTGCACGGCACTGGTGAAGAATCTGGGCAGGGGCAGGGCATAGTGGGGGCAGGTTGAAAGGCGGGCAGAGCCGGGGGTGGGAACAGACTACAGGTGTGGAGCCCTCTGCTTTGTATTTCTGCATCTGTGAAAGTGTGGCCTCTTAATTCCAGGGAGATGTCTCCCTTTCAGTAGGGCTTTGCAGCATAACAGCAGAGGTGAGCTGGAGCTAGGACTGATGCCCATGGCTGGGGCTGATATCTGGTACAGTAAATCACTGAATATAATATAAATTATGGAGTGCCTGCCTGCTTCCCAGAGTTAACCTGAGCTCTGAAGTCACCTCTGATTGCAAAAACAACTCCCAGAGTCTAATCTTTAAAGGTGTAGTCCACAACGTTTCCCACACGCTCCCTCCAGGGGATCATTAAAGGTGCAGTGGTGCATTAGGTTCCCACACACTGCTCTACATGTTACTGTTTTGGAGGCTCTGCCTGTCTACCATAATCAGTTCCCTGGTAGCCCTCGGTTGCCGTAGTGGTTTGTCAGTCAACAACAGGTCTGTTTGTCTGCCCTCTGTGGACAGAATGTGTTGTTGAAAAACATGATGAATGTAGATAAGTTGCCCGGGCTGTCGGTTATGGATAGCATGAATCCATTGAGTCGGAGTGGATGTCATTGGCATGCCTATTGCTTAATGTTAACCCATCCTGTTACGTCAGGACCACAATGTATGTCTTTTAGCCCTTCATTTCTACTAGAACAAAAAAGTTAACCCACCCTGTTTTACTAGTACGAAGAAGGCTACATCTCTCATTATCATATTTGTGTCTGAAGTAATTCACCAGTTTAAGCCTTATCTCGCTATATGATTGCTTCCCCAAGATGTACAAAGAGCAGTGCTATAATTAACACCAAAAGAGAGCAAAACGTTTCCGGAAGATCTAGATTATAAACACACATTTCATCGTCCATTATCCCTATCAAAGGCAGCTGTGAGGACATTCTATAGAATACAGTAATAGCCTACTACCAAAAATCTACTGAAAACAACAATGATATAATAGCATCCTACCGAGAACTAGTAATTATTTGCTCTGATAATCCGATAAACAATACAGTATGATATGTCAATCCTCACATCTCTGCAGACTTTCATACTGTGTTCGATTTCAGTGTAAAACCGGCAATAAGAGTGACGTTAATGGCGTAATAGTGCTATTTTATGATTAAAGGAAGGACAAATAATATCAATGTCAAGGGCTTCTAATGGACCACTGATGTGACAAGGACAGCATTAAACCCAGGAATGTTGTAGAATGTTATAGGTTTCATTTACAACCTTGAGATTTGACATGGCTCCTAAACAAAAGCGTTGCATTCTTTATGATGGAGCAAAAATAAAAACATGACAAAGGGAGAAGGACGAAACCCAGCCATACAATAAGAGCAGGTCAGACTCCCTGTCTATACATTAGAAAGGAGGATGTGGGAATCTTGTCTGCGACTAGCTGTGATTGGCACATCTTTCAGCAGTGAGAGACAGGCCTGTCCTTTAAAGAGGAGCCACATAGTGACAGACAGGAGCAAGTATTTCTCATTACTCTTCAAAAGGCTGACAACTCCTTTCTTCCCTTATTTTTTTTCATTACATCGGGGGTGTCTTTCCATCTCTCTCTCTCTTTCCATCTTTGTACCACGGAGGCCCTGACTGCTGGCTCATTCCCATTATGCAATGATACTGAATTTCATAAGTTCTTGAATAACAACAATTTGTCGGGGTTCGCCTCTCTGAAAATTGGTCAGAGAAGTGAGGGTGAACATAACGTAAGTAATGAGTGGAGTTTGCCAGAACGGTCGCAGAGCAGAGCTGGAGCCAAGGAGTAGATCGTTGGAAGGGTCCCGAGTTACAGAGCTATGGCATGTTCTGATGGAAACTAGTCCTTAAGGACCTAGAGATTGACATGGAATGCATGGAACACAGCGACTTCTCAACCTCCCTAGCACCCAACAGTGGGTGTATAACGTGTGTGTGTAGTGTGTGTGTGTACGGGGGGGGGGGGGCAAATAATTAATATATGATTGACATAAATGAGGGAAAATACAACAAGACTTCCATACAGACTGCCATGAAAGTTGCAACTGAAGGGTAACAATGTGGATTACACAACTTTCCTTTGCTTGCTCAAATGCCTTGTAAAATACTCTGTACATTGAAGATCACAGGTTTCTCTTTGCTGGATGCTTAGTGAGCCTAAAATGTACTGTTATGCACCATTACTTAAAGCTGAATCAATACAATACAAAATTATATGTTTCCTTCCATCTCTAGGACTATGTCTAATGTACTAGATTTGATCCAAGATGTTTATGTATTCTGCAGAGTGCCCAAATTCAGCAGGAAGCAAATGAATGGAAATAATCCACAGAAAACATGACAACTAAGGAAGAATGGAGGGAAAAGGGCACTAGGCTAAATGGTCTGGCTGACACTGAAATGACTATGTTGGAAGAGGATGACCAATGAATGAGCTGTATGACCAATGATGACCAATGAATGAGCCTGATGAACCTCACATAATTAAATAGAACAGTATTTTAGTGTCAAATCAAATATTTGTCTATAAATATATTATATTTTGCGGACCCTGGCTCCTACATAGCATGTTTCCCTTCATAAGACCACAAGCCTGATCTGACTGGGTGCCTGACAACTGTTAATGGAGCCCTTTCAGATCTAACTGCACTCTGAGGCATAGCGGATACTGGCTGAACACCATGTGGAAGTTGGATACTCTGTGCTGCGTGTATCTGTTTAATTTGTGTGTGCATTGAGAACGCCGATGAAGACATTAGCAATGAATGTTCCTTCAGTTATCTACTTAAATCTCAATCTCTTCTTTTAAAGCAGCAAATAATACAGCAAGCTTTCAGAGTTGGATGTTGAATACAGAGAGCATGTCCCAGGATGACTTGGCCACAGAATTGTTTCCACGGAGAGGTTTGACAAGTCTGAAAGAACACCAGAGAGGTTTGTAAGAAATTAAGCTGACACATTGATGAATGGTTTGCTGAAAATAATAACCCCAGATACATACCTAAAACCAACTGTCGGGTTCGGCCGTCTAGGGCGTTCCACCGCTGCCCATAGGTATGCATAGCAATTGGTAGCCCAGAGGCAAAAAACGTCACCACAGATTTAACAGAAGAAGAACAGAAAAAAACAGGTTGAAAAGTTATCCAGACCGATACATCTGCACATACTGTACTGTACTTCAGAAGGCCCTGTTTGATTCAGTCAGTGTTTCAATTGAGCTATTGCCTCTGATATCAAAGCATCACTGCAGGATGGAAGCCATTCTTACCTTCACAGTGAACAGCCTTTATACTCTGACAAACAGCCCACAGAACAGAGTAAATCTCCTAGCATGAGTCCTGTGGTCAGGAATGGCTTCTGATCTAAAGGCTTCAATACACCTGGGCAACATGACGAGACAATTAACAGTGAGACAACCTCCTGGGTCTTCTGATATAAAAGGTACAACGGTCTTCCCTGGTAAAATATATGATTGGCTTCTCAATACATCCTTGCTGTGTTCACGTGTCTCATTAAAAGATGAGCTCCGATTATCAACAACCAGGTGGTAAGGCACAGAACCACAATGGAACAGGATTATCACGGTGTGAGTCAACATTCAGATTCTAATCAGTCAAGTCAGGTTC
Source organism: Oncorhynchus mykiss (assembly GCF_013265735.2). Classification (NCBI taxonomy): domain Eukaryota; kingdom Metazoa; phylum Chordata; class Actinopteri; order Salmoniformes; family Salmonidae; genus Oncorhynchus; species Oncorhynchus mykiss. The sequence continues at coordinate 32,121,967 of NC_048576.1, forward strand.
GAATCGGCCAAATGTCTGCAGACCTCTGGAGGAACAGTTTGGCATAGGGGAGAGACTGACCAGATAACAGTTGTAACTGCTCTGTCTAAGCAGCTGAGGAACTCTGCTGTAAAGCAGAAAAGAGGGGCTTTAGAATGTTGATAGACACTTACAAAGGACATATGGGTGGGTATAGATGGCTGAAAGTGTCAACATACTGTAGCTGCCCCTCCTCTCTCCATGTATCTTTTAACAGAACTGATGCAGTAGGTCTACTAATCCTCCCAGTCAGGTCTGCTGCCTGCTAAATGTATCTGGGTATACAAGGCTGAACGGTCAACGTCAACGGTCAACTGTCAACGTACAGCTGCCCTCCCCACTCCTCATGCACATTCTATCAGAATTGATAAAAAGGTCTACAGGGTGCCAATGTTGTGAAGAGTAGTATGGTGAGAGGATGGTCACTCATCCTACCAGTCACAATATACACATAATCTACTAATGCATGGCTGTCCCTCATAGAGAAAATAAAGAATGAATGAGTCCAAGACTACACATTTTACAGAAACACATGTAGCCATATTATGTTGCTGTTCAACCAACTTATCATCCAGTAAAACATTTGATCTTTCCTTGATTTCTTTCCTTTGGTGTAGTGAGAGGGCTTTCACAATATTGTTATCTATTGTTAGCCGAAGGGGACTTCTGTTAAAAAATGTATTGTGCGCTTTGGGTGTATTCCTCTCTCCCCATCCCAAGCCACAAAGTGTTCAAATGCTAATTTAACACACAGTGTTCATATGAGCTTGTTAGCTCGCTTCTCAGTGCGCTGACGTCAGCCCTAAGCGATTGTGCCCTATGGTTTTCATTTCACAAAAGCCCAAAAAGGAACCGTCATGGTCACTGCGATGTTATTCTTTGCCCAGTATATTCCCCTAACATCTCTCCAATCCCAATATTGATATCTCTCCAATGAAATCAGTTCCACACAAATGCGTTTCATGAGGCTCAACATGTGGCTGTGGAGAGAAGAGAGTCAGCTCCATAAAAGTCAGGTTTGTGGAGAGAAGAGAGTCAGCCCCATAAAGGTCAGGTTTGTGGAGAGAAGAGAGTCAGCCCCATAAAAGTCAGGTTTGTGGAGAGAGGAGAGTCAGCCCCATAAAAGTCAGGTTTGTGGAGAGAAGAGAGTCAGCCCCATAAAAGTCAGGTTTGTGGAGAGAAGAGAGTCAGCCCCATAAAAGTCAGGTTTGTGGAGAGAAGAGAGTCAGCCCCATAAAAGTCAGGTTTGTGGAGAGAGAAGAGTCAGCCCCATAAAAGTCAGATTTGTGGAGAGAAGAGAGTCAGCCCCATAAAAGTCAGGTTTGTGGAGAGAGAAGAGTCAGCCCCATAAAAGTCAGATTTGTGGAGAGAAGAGAGTCAGCCCCATAAAAGTCAGGTTTGTGGAGAGAGAAGAGTCAGCCCCATAAAAGTCAGATTTGTGGAGAGAAGAGAGTCAGCCCCATAAAAGTCAGGTTTGTGGAGAGAAGAGAGTCAGCCCCATAAAAGTCAGGTTTGTGGAGAGAGAAGAGTCAGCCCCATAAAAGTCAGCTTTGTGGAGAGAGAAGAGTCAGCCCCATAAAAGTCAGATTTGTGGAGAGAAGAGAGTCAGCCCCATAAAAGTCAGGTTTGTGGAGAGAAGAGAGTCAGCCCCATAAAAGTCAGGTTTGTGGAGAGAGAAGAGTCAGCCCCAAAAAAGTCAGGTTTGTGGAGAGAGAAGAGTCAGCCCCATAAAAGTCAGCTTTGTGGAGAGAGAAGAGTCAGCCCCATAAAAGTCAGGTTTGTGGAGAGAAGAGAGTCAGCCCCATAAAAGTCAGGTTTGTGGAGAGAAGAGAGTCAGCCCCATAAAAGTCAGCTTTGTGGAGAGAGAAGAGTCAGCCCCATAAAAGTCAGCTTTGTGGAGAGAAGAGAGTCAGCCCCATAAAAGTCAGCTTTGTGGAGAGAGAAGAGTCAGCCCCATAAAAGTCAGATTTGTGGAGAGAAGAGAGTCAGCCCCATAAAAGTCAGGTTTGTGGAGAGAAGAGAGTCAGCCCCATAAAAGTCAGCTTTGTGGAGAGAAGAGAGTCAGCCCCATAAAAGTCAGCTTTGTGGAGAGAAGAGAGTCAGCCCCATAAAAGTCAGCTTTGTGGAGAGAGAAGAGTCAGCCCCATAAAAGTCAGATTTGTGGAGAGAAGAGAGTCAGCCCCATAAAAGTCAGGTTTGTGGAGAGAGAAGAGAGTCAGCCCCATAAAAGTCAGGTTTGTGGAGAGAGAAGAGTCAGCCCCATAAAAGTCAGCTTTGTGGAGAGAGAAGAGTCAGCCCCATAAAAGTCAGATTTGTGGAGAGAAGAGAGTCAGCCCCATAAAAGTCAGGTTTGTGGAGAGAGAAGAGTCAGCCCCATAAAAGTCAGCTTTGTGGAGAGAAGAGAGTCAGCCCCATAAAAGTCAGATTTGTGGAGAGAAGAGAGTCAGCCCCATAAAAGTCAGGTTTGTGGAGAGAGAAGAGTCAGCCCCATAAAAGTCAGCTTTGTGGAGAGAAGAGAGTCAGCCCCATAAAAGTCAGGTTTGTGGAGAGAGAAGAGTCAGCCCCATAAAAGTCAGCTTTGTGGAGAGAGAAGAGTCAGCCCCATAAAAGTCAGGTTTGTGGAGAGAAGAGAGTCAGCCCCATAAAAGTCAGCTTTGTGGAGAGAAGAGAGTCAGCCCCATAAAAGTCAGGTTTGTGGAGAGAGAAGAGTCAGCCCCATAAAAGTCAGCTTTGTGGAGAGAGAAGAGTCAGCCCCATAAAAGTCAGGTTTGTGGAGAGAGAAGAGTCAGCCCCATAAAAGTCAGCTTTGTGGAGAGAAGAGAGTCAGCCCCATAAAAGTCAGGTTTGTGGAGAGAAGAGAGTCAGCCCCATAAAAGTCAGCTTTGTGGAGAGAGAAGAGTCAGCCCCATAAAAGTCAGGTTTGTTGAGAGAAGAGAGTCAGCCCCATAAAAGTCAGCTTTGTGGAGAGAGAAGAGTCAGCCCCATAAAAGTCAGCTTTGTGGAGAGAGAAGAGTCAGCCCCATAAAAGTCAGGTTTGTGGAGAGAGAAGAGTCAGCCCCATAAAAGTCAGGTTTGTGGAGAGAGAAGAGTCAGCCCCATAAAAGTCAGATTTGTGGAGAGAAGAGAGTCAGCCCCATAAAAGTCAGATTTGTGGAGAGAAGAGAGTCAGCCCCATAAAAGTCAGGTTTGTGGAGAGAAGAGTCAGCCCCATAAAAGTCAGGTTTGTGGAGAGAGAAGAGTCAGCCCCATAAAAGTCAGATTTGTGGAGAGAAGAGAGTCAGCCCCATAAAAGTCAGGTTTGTGGAGAGAAGAGAGTCAGCCCCATAAAAGTCAGATTTGTGGAGAGAAGAGAGTCAGCCCCATAAAAGTCAGCTTTGTGGAGAGAGAAGAGTCAGCCCCATAAAAGTCAGGTTTGTGGAGAGAAGAGAGTCAGCCCCATAAAAGTCAGGTTTGTGGAGAGAAGAGAGTCAGCCCCATAAAAGTCAGATTTGTGGAGAGAGGGAAATAGTTGGGCTTTTAAACGAAAACACTGGAGTTTTTTTTTTTTTTTGAATGAGGCGTTACTGCTGAAGAGATTGGGGACACCAGGCCAGGCCGGAAGATTCCAGCCAGATGGACCAGACTGGATTGGGCGGCTGAGATGGTTGAAACGACTGGGCTGCAATGCAGCATGGCATGGCCTGGACATGCTCACACAGTCCACAGTTACAGGACCAGAGCCCATGAGAGGAGAGTAGAGGAGACCAGGCTGGGATATGACACGCCATGGCTCAGCCATTTCTCATTCAGACATGGGGACCAGAGCAGAGCGGTTTCCCTCCATGCTCGTAACCTATTCCCCTTATCCTTGTATTATGACTATAATCCAGCTATAAAGAATTATGGTCACAGTATGAGGTCTCTGCTCACTAATGAATTAAAAACTCCACTTCTCTCTCTCTCTCTCTGTTGACTTAAACCCATACTGTTGAACGCGTGCCAGATCCGATTTTTGACTCGAGCTCTCGTCTCATTCTCATCATCTCTCATGCTCCTTAAATGGACTGCTGATGGGGCGAGGCAAGTAGCATTACTCATACAATCACTACACACACTCATACAGTAGGGTACACTCTGCCTGCATTGCATTGAACTCTATGACAGTGAAATAATGCTGCTGGAATGGAATTTTCTATAGATGGTCCCACAACTTGCCGTTGTTTTTAATAAGGCAAGGTGCTGTGTGTGTTGGTAATGCACGTGTAGGAAACACCCTGGTGGAAAGGAGTATTCTCGTATTAATCCATATATAGACACACACACACATACAAACTCTCACTCACTCGCAGCTATAAAGCTGGGGGCTCAATCACACTGTGACCTGTGCACTGATTTGGCCGGTGTGTATTTTGCGAGGTGGCGCTGATGGTGAACAGGCCAGCAGGCCTGACACAATGGCCATTATGAACTCTCAAGCTGTGCGCAGCATCTCACACGTACCGAGATGGGTTTACGCATGGGAGCATAGAATGAATAAGGCCTGCTCACTCTCCCTATGAAGATTTCTACATTACTGAGTTAGAGGCCTTTGCTGTATGCTTAACAAATTCCCCCTGAAACAGAGTATAGACCTGTACATATATACACCATATCACAACTCCTTACCTGGGTTCCTAAGGCGACATCATCTCTCTCTCTGCTGTCGCTGTGATTGGCTGAGGTGGCATTCCCAGCAGGCAGCGGGGCTGTGCCTGTGTTCCAACCCAGGGCTCAGAGTCTAAGGCACCTGTACAGGATTAGGGTTGAGAAGACAGACACAGTGCACAGAGAGAGAGAGAGCTTATAGGATTGTGGAAGCAGGAAACAGTCTTATGTAGCAGACCTGGAGACTGAAAAAACTCAGGGACAGATATAGTGCTTGCATTAGTGCAATAAACTATAAACCATGAACGGTACAATAAAAGGTTACAAATAAAATAGATGAGTTGAGTGTACAATGTAAAAAAGACAGTTCCACATTATAGCTGTGTTTGGTATTAAATAAATATAAAATGTAAACTAATGCAAAGCCTACGTAAATCTGGTCCTGAGTGTCTGCGTTGAAGGACAGTGAACCTCCGTGACACTGAAGGATTTATCATTTACGTCTCATTTGATCTGATCCTTGTCAAGGACTACACCCACTGGGCACAACACATCATTTCAACGTGGACATTTGGGTAATGTTTGGCTGAGATGTTGATCAATGAGATTTCAACCTTTATTCACCCACTCAAAAAGACAATCAGAAGTTTGTTGAATTTCCAATGCGTTATTACTGCACCTTCAACAACAAAGTTCAAATGGGAACACAATGTCAGATATTTGTATTTATGCAACAACTTAAAATGTGTTATCACTGTGCTTAATCTAATAGCTCAACCACATGTCCTGGATTGCAGTTGAGATTATATGAAAAGTACATAGTGCAAGTGATGAATGCAGTTCAAGATTCTGCACAGATTATTATAGCAATTGTGAAGATCTCCACAGTTGCAACCTTTGCATGCTATCTTGGATACACTTTCTATGATTACATAAGAAGGCATTTATAGTTACAGTAGGTTAACCTCACAATGTGGTCCGGGATGTGTTACTAATTTTAAGGTTGAATAAATACTGTTACATCAGTTTGGAAACTTTAGGATATTTACTGTATTACAAAATTATTATTGAATTGTGTTTGGTTGACAATGCAACCAAATATCAACATTTGAAGGATATGCATATTTTGTGCCACTGACTTAGTTTGTCTTTAATTACAGGTTGTCTACAAATTAACAATTGATATGTTAAAGAGTTCAAGTTAAAGAATTTAAAGAATAGGATGGAGACGTGAATCCAACATATCAATAAGTAATTTGTAGACAAACTGGAATTAAAGCCAGATTAAAATCAGTGGCACAGATGGAACTATCCAAGCAGAAAATACATCTTTCAAATGTTGATATTTGGTTGCGTTGACAACCAAATACAATTCAATATCCAGTTTGTCTACAAATTAATAATTCATATATTGGATTCACATATCCATCTCAATCAAAAATCTAAGGACTACTTCTAATCAAATTTGATTTAGTCCTATTCTTTAACTTGATTTTTGGTTGAGATGGAGACTTGAATCCAACATATCAAATATTAATTTGTAGATAAATTTGAAGTCAACCAAAGCTTGAAACCCTACGCTTTTTACTGGAAACAAGTGCTGTTGATGACTACGCAAATGCTATATAGGCCTAAATAATATAATTGATGATATATGAGTTTTAAAGTATGGTTACATTTAATTTTAAAACCTACCCTTTGGAATGACAGTGATTATATTGAGTAATTAAGAGATCTCTCAATAATCATTCTCACGATAACACATTGGTAGTAGTTAAAAATATTAATGCTACGAAGGGCTAGGCTTGGTTAAAACCCTGGAAGAGCTGTAGATAGATCAACTCTCTAGTAGAAGGTGCTGCCCAACCTATAGTGTTTTTCTGATAGTGGATATAACGTTGAAGATCTGACATTGTTCCAAAGGTACAAATTCAACAGCCTTGTGAATGTTGACCTGTTTAAAGGTCTTGCTCACATCTGTTACGGAGAGCATGATCACACAGTCATCTGGAACAGCTGGTGCTCTCATGCATGCATCAATGTTGTTTGCCTCGAAGCGAGCATAAAAGGCATTTCGCTTGTCTGGTGACACGCTCGTGTCACTGGTCAGCTCGCGGCTGGGTTTCCCTTTGTAGTCCGTAATAATTTGCAAGACCTGCCACATCCAACGAGAATCACAGCTGGTGTAGTAGGATTCAATCTTAGTCTTGTATTGACGCTTTGCCTGTTTGATTGTTTGTCTGAAGGTATAGTGGAATTTCTTATAAGAGTCTAGATTAGTGTCCCGCTCCTTGAATGTGGCATCTCTAGCCTTGCCCCCGGTGCGGATGTTTTTTTTATTTCACCAGGTTGTCGAGTTGAGAACAAGTTCTCATTTACAACTGCGACCTGGCCAAGATAAAGCAAAGCAGTTCGACACATACAACACAGAGTTACACATGGAATAACCAAACATACAGTCAATAATACAGTAGAAAAAGTCTATATACAATGTTGTTTGTAATCCATCGACATACCTCACAGATGTCTTTGGCTCCCAGAATGTATGGCACAAGTGAATCCAGTGGTTTGTAACCCAATTTGAGCGAGCCAATGCAGCTCTTTGAGTTGGGATATTAGGTTACTCAGGTTATTGGGTTATTTCCTACAGTGGTAACCAAGGGCCTCAAACAGGCAGAATAGACTCATTGCATAACAAATGCCCCAGGAAATGCTGCTGCATTTTCTTGTCAGGCATGTAACTCGTTAAAAGAACATGCTGTTATAATATCACATACAAGATGACATCATTTGTTGGCCATGCTGTTTGTCAGGATGGAGTGGACCAGAAGTGCATGGCACAACTGGCTGAGGATAACCTCAATATAGGACAGGGACATGACTTGGGTTGTACAAAATGGAGGAAACTCATTGTCGTCTAGTTCCTTAATGCCCTAAACACTAAATATAGAATAAAGAGAAGGAAGGTGGGTAGAGGTATACTCTTTCAGTATGAAGACAGGTCTTGAATTGTTAACCGCATAATAGAGATATTGGAGATAGGAGGGAAATGTAAAACTGCCTGAGGTCTTAATGCACCTCCACAGTGCCATGTCTGTAGAACAAGCCCTCTAACTCTTATCCTCCTCCTCTTTCTGGTCATTTAACTCAATTAGAGATGAAAGGCTTTCTAAGAACAAGCAGGCAGGACCTGGAAGCCCCTCCCTCCACACTGAAACCATCCAATAGGCTGAAGGAATGTCAATTTAGTTAATATGTGACAACAGTCCTTTCATTTGTTTTTCGTTCCTTCTTAAAAAATACTTTTATGGCATCATTATGAAGGTATGTCAGCTATGGAGAAGACAAACACTGATGTCTTTTATGCTGTGGTGAGGATGTCTAGAATGGTTGGAAATGCAGGCGCTCACTGGTCGTCTCTTCACTTCACAGCTGCAACCAACCAACTGCTATCTGGGAGCTATGAAGATACCGTTACCTAATAAAGACAAATCTAATCTACGTCAGTGGAGGCTGCTGAGGGTAGGACAGCTCGTAAAAATGGCTGAAATGGAGTCAATGGAATGGTATCAAACATGTGGTTTCCATGTGGTTGATACCATTCCATTGACTCCATTCCAGCCATTACTATAAGCCGTCCTCCCCTCAGCAGCCTCCACTGATCTACATGGCTTTACATTCTGAAGACACCTGGCTACTGAAACACAAAGTTAATAATCTGTGGTCTCTATTTCAGTTAAAGTGAAAGGTAGAAGTTTGGACATCTGGCAATTAAATCAAATAAACTAAAATAAAGAAAAATGTAATCTATGAAAGACTGAGTATTCTTTAGTTTATAATGACTGTTTGCCGTTTAAATTCTAGCTAATGAGGTACGTGTGTGTCATCCAGAAGGGGACTGAAGGGGAGCCAGAGGACAGGGGCTGGACTAGACCATCTGGCCTGACTGCAGCATCAGCCTGCTGACAGAACTACACCCGACTCATTCATTTACACTCCAACATACACTCACAAGCACATCATCCCTGACTCGATATGCCTATTTACATAATGCACACACCCACACAACAACACGTGGAGACACAGAACCATAGGTCTCTCGTGCAAAAGAGATTTGACCACAGATGGTCTCAGGGATGTTAACTCTGGAAATTCCTTTGGTCTCTACTGAGTTAGGTAAATCAGCTTGGAGTTTTCTTGGACCCTCCTTGTGGAACGATCTTCAAAATGTTCTTAAATGTTATGTTCTGGTGCCTCTAGGGCAAATCAGAAAGCTGATTGAGGACCTTATTACTGATAACTGTATTTATTTTTTATTTTTGTATGTTTTTTTTTCTGGTTGCATTTTGTATTTATTTCGATGTGTGTATTTTACGTCATTTAGGGCTCATCTGTAAAAGATACCTTGGTCTCAGTATGACTCCCTGATTAAATAAAGGTTAAATCAATTTAAAAAACCTCAGCGAGACTTACCTGGATAGCATGGTCCCAGATCTGTTTGTGTCATCATCTCACCACTTATCATGCCAAACAGGTCTGGTACCAGGCTATAACCTGGATACATACAGGTTAAATAAAATGCATACACACATGCCCATTCACACCTCTGAAACAAACACAGGTAGACCAGTGTACAGGGGGCTACATACATCCATGCTATTGGACTGAAAGTCTTTAATAATAAACACTCTCCATACAAAAGTATACAGTTGAAGTCGGAAGTTTACATACACTTAGGTTGGAGTCATTAAAACTCGCTTTTTCAACCACTCCACAAATGTCGTGTTAACAAACTATAGTTTTGGCCAGTCGGTTAGGACATCTACTTTGTGCATGACAAGTCATTTTTCCAACAATTGCTTACAGACAGATTATTTCACTTATAATTCACTGTATCACAATTCCAGTGGGTCAGAAGTTTACATATACTAAGTTGACTGTGCCTTTATACAGCTTGGAAAATTCCAGAAAATTATGTCATGGCTTAGAAGCTTCTGATAGGCTAATTGACATCCTTTCAGTCAATTGGAGGTGTACCTATGGATGTATTTCAAGGCCTACCTTCAAACTCAGTGCCTCTTTGCTTGACATCATGGGAAAATCAAAATAAATCAGCAAAAGTCATCAGAAAATAAATTGTAGACCTCCACAAGTTTGGGTCATCTTTGGGAGCAATTTCCAAACGCCTGAAGGTACCACGTTCATCTGTACAAACAATAGTACGCAAGTATAAACACCATGGGACCACGCAACCGTCATACCGCTCAGGAAGGAGACGCGTTCTGTCTCCTAGAGATGAACGTACTTTGGTGCGAAAAGTGCAAATCAATCCCAAAACAACAGCAAAGGACCTTGTGAAGATGCTGGAGGAAACAGGTACCAAAGTATCTATATCCACAGTAAAATGAGTCCTATATCGACATAACCTGAAAGGCCGCTCAGCAAGGAAGAAGCCAGTGCTCCAAAACCACCATAAAAAAAGATTGTACTTTTTGGAGAAATGTCCTCTGGTCTGATGAAACAAAAATAGAACTGTTTGGCCATAATGACCATCGTTATGTTTGGAGGCTTACAAGCCGTAGAACACCATCCCAACCATGAAGCACAGGGGTGGCAGCATTATGTTGCGGGGGTGCATTGCTGCAGTAGGAACTGGTGCGCTTCACAAAATAGATGGCATCATGAGGATGGAAATTATGTGGATATATTGAAGCAACATCTCAAGACATCAGTCAGGAAGTTAAAGCTTGGTCGCAAATGGGTCTTCCAAATGGACAATGACCCCAAGCATACGTCCAAAGTTGTGGCAAAATGGCTTAAGGACAACAAAGTCAAGGTATTGGAGTGGCCATCACAAAGCCCTGACCTCAATCCTATAGAACATTTGTGGGCAGAACTGAAAAAGCGTATGTGAGCAAGGAGGTCTACAAACCTGACTACACCAGTTCTGTCAGGAGGAATGGGCCAAAATTCACCCAACTTATTGTGGGGAGCTTATGGAAGGCTACCCAAAATGTTTGACCCAAGTTAAACACTTTAAAGGCAATGCTACCAAATACTAATTGAGTGTATGTAAACTTCTGAATCACTGGGAATGTGGTGAAAGAAATAAAAGCTGAAATAAATCATTCTCTCTACTATTATTCTGACATTTCACATTCTTAAAATAAAGTGGTGATCCTAACTGACCTAAGACAGGGAATTTTTACTAGGATTAAATGTCAGGAAAAAACTGAGTTTAAATGTATTTGGCTAAGGTGTATGTAAACTTCCAACTTCAACTGTATGTACATGGTCACATACTGTATAGCATTTTATGGAAATGATCTACTATCCGTCTCTACTATCAATCTCTCATCATAAATACAATACATTTCAACAGTACTTGATCATAATAAAAAAAATCAGTTGACCATATCAGCTTGTCTACAGAAATCTCTGTGGTCCTTTCCCAGAGCAATACACAGGGGACACAGTTAGACCCAAATTGTATGTAAGTATTTTAAAGACTTGAACCCAGGTCTGATGACTGTTCTACTACTTTACAATGTTATCAATGACTGACTGATTGCCTATGAGGGAAAAGAATAATGCATGAATTCCTTTAAAACAAAAACACAAACTCAGTGAGACATTATAAATAACGCACATTGCCAATGAATACCAGTGCAAGAAAAAAAGGAGTTCAACAGGGAAATGTAAGAAAAACTATAAAAAAACAAAACACGAAGACGAACATTTAAAAGGTGTATACAGTGCCTTGCGAAAGTATTCGGCCCTCTTGAACTTTGCGACCTTTTGCCACATTTCAGGCTTCAAACATAAAGATATAAAACTGTATTTTTTTGTGAAGAATCAACAACAAGTGGGACACAATCATGAAGTGGAACGACATTTATTGGATATTTCAAACTTTTTTAACAAATCAAAAACTGAAAAATTGGACGTGCAAAATTATTCAGCCCCCTTAAGTTGATACTTTGTAGCGCCACCTTTTGCTGCGATTACAGCTGTAAGTCGCTTGGGGTGTGTCTCTATCAGTTTTGCACATCGAGAGACTGAAATTTTGTTCCCATTCCTCCTTGCAAAACAGCTCGAGCTCAGTGAGGTTGGATGGAGAGCATTTGTGAACAGCAGTTTTCAGTTCTTTCCACAGATTCTCGATTGGATTCAGGTCTGGACTTCGACTTGGCCATTCTAACACCTGGATATGTTTATTTTTGAACCATTCCATTGTAGATTTTGCTTCATGTTTTGGATCATTGTCTTGTTGGAAGACAAATCTCCGTCCCAGTCTCAGGTCTTTTGCAGACTCCATCAGGTTTTCTTCCAGAATGGTCCTGTATTTGGCTCCATCCATCTTCCCATCAATTTTAACCATCTTCCCTGTCCCTGCTGAAGAAAAGCAGGCCCAAACCATGATGCTGCCACCACCATGTTTGACAGTGGGGATGGTGTGTTCAGCTGTGTTGCTTTTACGCCAAACATAACGTTTTGCATTGTTGCCAAAAAGTTCAATTATGGTTTCATCTGACCAGAGCACCTTCTTCCACATGTTTGGTGTGTCTCCCAGGTGGCTTGTGGCAAACTTTAAACGACACTTTTTATGGATATCTTTAAGAAATAGCTTTCTTCTTGCCACTCTTCCATAAAGGCCAGATTTGTGCAATATACGACTGATTGTTGTCCTATGGACAGAGTCTCCCACCTCAGCTGTAGATCTCTGCAGTTCATCCAGAGTGATCATGGGCCTCTTGGCTGCATCTCTGATCAGTCTTCTCCTTGTATGAGCTGAAAGTTTAGAGGGACGGCCAGGTCTTGGTACATTTGCAGTGGTCTGATACTCCTTCCATTTCAATATTATCGCTTGCACAGTGCTCCTTGGGATGTTTAAAGCTTGGGAAATCTTTTTGTATCCAAATCCGGCTTTAAACTTCTTCACAACAGTATCTCGGACCTGCCTGGTGTGTTCCTTGTTCTTCATGATGCTCTCTGCGCTTTTAACGGACCTCTGAGACTATCACAGTGCAGGTGCATTTATACGGAGACTTGATTACACACATGTGGATTGTATTTATCATCATTAGTCATTTAGGTCAACATTGGATCATTCAGAGATCCTCACTGAACTTCTGGAGAGAGTTTGCTGCACTGAAAGTAAAGGGGCTGAATAATTTTGCACGCCCAATTTTTCAGTTTTTGATTTGTTAAAAAAGTTTGAAATATCCAATAAATGTCGTTCCACTTCATGATTGTGTCCCACTTGTTGTTGATTCTTCACAAAAAAATACAGTTTTATATCTTTATGTTTGAAGCCTGAAATGTGGCAAAAGGTCGCAAAGTTCAAGGGGGCCGAATACTTTCGCAAGGCACTGTATGTCTCATCAACATGTAAGGCCTGAGTGAGACATTCCAACAGCATACAGTACACATAGGTTTGCACATTTTGGGGAATATTCAGGTGAAAACTTTCTGTGGGAATTAACGGGAATATATGGGAATTAACGGAAATATATGCAAATTAATATTAATACCATTTAAATGTAATGTTTTCTTGCATTGGATATATTTACCATATCATATGGAGACAGAAACAAACCTTTTACCTTATCATAAGTAGACATAATTGCAAATGATTAAATCCTTCCAACAGAATTTTAAAAAACTATTTAGTTACAAAATGAACTTTAATTAAATGAGTTGACTCTTCACAAGGGATGATTTCACTGAACAACAAAAGAAAGGGAATATTGAATGATCCCCAATGATCCATCGCATCTCCCAAAAACATTTTCAGCATACTTCTGTTAAATGATAGTCTTGAAATGAAAGCTTTGGTTGTCTTCCTCTCAGGCTTCCATGTCTTCTGCCTGGACCTCCTCAATGTCCACCTCTTGGACATCAGACTCTGAGGCCTAATCTTCACTGTCACTTTCCAACCTTGTTGAGGATGGCTCATTGTCAGGCACAAAAAGCCTCAAAAAGCCTCAAATTTCAACCAATTGGTCAGCCTGTTGTGTGCTTGGTAGGTGTGTTCCCAAACAAGGATCAGTTGCGCTCTGAGGCGCTGATGTTGGTGGGATTTGGAATGTTTTTTTGTTTTGTTTAACCTTTATTTAACAGTTAAGAACAAATTCTTATTTTCAATGACGGCCTAGGAACAGTGGGTTAACTGCCTTGTTCAGAGGCAGAACGACAGATTTGTACCTTGTCAGCTTGGGGATTCGAACTTGCAACCTTTCGGTTGCTAATCCAATGCTCTAACCACTTGGCCTAAATGATGGAGTCAACAGAGGAAAGAGCCTCAGATCCACAAAGTCTCTTCCACCAGGTGGCTGATGAGACATGTTGGCACAACTGCCATATCGCATCCACATCCAAAAGCCCTTGCTTGGAAATGTACTTCACCAGACTGCCAAGAATCTTGCCCTCATTAAAGGCCAAGGTGGCGAGACATGGTAGTGATGACACCATAGACCTTGTTCATCTGTGCGCCAGACAGGATGCTCTTGCCAGCATACTTGGGTCCAACATATACGATGCAGGCAGAAGTCTTCACACTTTTTGATGTATTTCAGAACTGCAGTTTCCTCTGCTTGGAGCAACAGTGAAGTGGGCAAGGCAGTATGGATTTATTCTCTTACATCTGCAAGCAGAGTCTGAACATCAGACAGGATGGCATTGTCTCCCTTAATCTGTGCAATGGCTACTGCTATAGGTTTCAGTAGTTTCAGGCTGCTTACCACTATCTCCCAAAATACATCATCCAGGAGAATCCTCTTGATGGGGCTGTCCATATCGGCAGACTGTGATATGGCCATTTCTTGGAGAAACTCCTTCCCCTCCAGGAGACTGTCAAACATGACAACATCACCCCAATGGGTGTTGCTGGGCAGCTTAAATCTGGTGCTCTTGTTCATCTCACTTTGCTTGGTGAGGTAGATTGCTGCTATAACTTGATGACCCTTCACATACCTAACCATTTCCTTGGATCTCTTGTAGAGTGTATCCATTGTTTTCAGTGCCATGATGTCCTTGAGGAGCAGATTCAATGCATGAGCAGCACAGCCAATGGATGTGATGTGAGGGTAGGACTCCTCCACTTTAGACCAAGCAGCCTTCATGTTCGCAGTATTGTCTGTCACCAGTGCAAATACCTTCTGTGGTCTAAGGTTATTGATGACTGCCTTCAGCTCATCTGCAATGTAGAGACCAGTGTGTCTGTTGTCCCTTGTGTCTGTGCTCTTGTAGAATACTGGTTGAGGGGTGGAGATGATGTAGTTAATTATTCCTTGCCCACGAACATTCGACCACCCATCAGAGATGATTGCAATACAGTCTGCTTTCTCTATGATTTGGTTGACCTTCACTTGTACTCCGTATCCAGCAAATGAGTAGATAAAGCATGTCTGGTTGGAGGGGTGTATGCTGGGCGAAGAACATTCAGAAATCTTTTCTGATACACATTGCCTGTGAGCTTCAGAGGTGAACCAGTTGCATACACAACTCGAGCAAGACATTCATCATAATTTCTCTGACTACGTTCCTCCACAGTGTAAGGAGGACCATGAGCTGTTGCTATCAATAAGGTGTCTGATTCATCATTTTCACCTCGAATAGAAGTAGAGGGACTTTTGTCAAAGGTTGCTTTTTGTGAGCGCTCAGGGAACTTCATGCACTTGGCCAGATGATTCTGCATCTTTGTTGCATTCTTCACATATGATTTGGCAAAGTATTTGCAAATGTACACAGCTCTTTTTTCTACATTAGCTGCAGTGAAATGTCTCCACACATCGGATAGTGCCAGTGGCATTTTCCTGTAAAGATTAGAAAAAAATGTGTAAAACAAAAACCAAATACTATTCCATGTACAGATAAATAGTTAAGCAGTTAGATTAAATAACTTCTTTGTAAGATAAATGTTTTAAAATGAAACATATATGGAAACAGGTGAATTAAGAAGCTAAAACCCACATGGTAGCAAAAACTAACTAGCAGAATTGTTAACAAGTTAGAAATGATTTAAAACAAACTTTGCTGTAGGCTAATCTTTTCTAGTTAACAAAGAATCATGTACGTCATATAAAATATATTCACCCCACCCAGTATTGTAATCAAAACTTACCAGAAAGCATGTAGTCCTTGGCTCAGACAGTGTAGTAGTGTGGGCTCAATAGCATCTCATTAGTGTGCAAGATCTTGAGAATCAGCTGTACATGTGATGAAAGAATGCACTGTGCATGCAGAGTGTTGCAATTCCATTTAATTGGGGATAGTTTAACCAAAATATGCCCCAAGACCTAGAATTGCCATATGTGTATCCCACAAAAAAGGTTCACTATTATAAGCTACATTTTTTTATAAATTTAGACGAAATTCCCCAAATTCCAGGGCTTAAATTCCCATGGAAAATTTCCGGAAAAATTCCAGAAAATTAACGGAAAGTTTCCGACCCTAAGTACACACCAGAAATGTTTTTGGTCTATTGAATAATATGTGAATTATTAGACTTTATATTAATACTTATATTAATGGGGCTTATTAAAATAGTAAAAAAATAAAAAACGGGTATGGAGAAGACAGAGAAATTGCACTGTATCCCTGCCATGTGCCATGAGCTCAAGCCTCCCTCCCACATGTCATGGTCCCTTGAGATAAAAACAGGGCAGCCCTGTCCAATGGCTGTTGGACCTGGAGGTGCAGGGCGTAACAGTTACGGAGTATCTGATTGGGCCAACGGTCTAAGCTGCCCTGGCCTAGTGACCGGTCAATTTGCTGTACCTCCTTTCCTCTGTCAGCCATGCTGAAGACCCTGGCTTTGTTCAAATTCATCTCTCCTTCCCTTGAAGTTATTACTGACAGGTACAAGGACTGGACAGGTACAAGTGAAGACTCTATAGCTTTCATCAAGCTGCTCATGTTAGATTACTGGTTACTTCAAGGAAGGGAGGAAGGATACATTTTGTGTGTTTAAAGGTGGTCACAACACAAACACCCCTCCCTCCCTCCCTTCCACAGCATTGCCATGCATCCTGAAAAAAGAAAGCTGCGGAAGTGTTTCAACCACAAACATTTGCTTTATTTCATTTCAAAGGATTATAGAAATCAGAGGAGGCTGGTAAGAACAGCTATAGGAGGACAGGCTCATTGTAATGGCTGCAATAGAAAAAATGGAACGGAGTGAAACGTGGTTTCCATATGTTGGATGTGTTTGACTCTGTACCATGAATTCCATTCCAGTCATTACAATGAGCCTGTCCTCCTATAGCTCCTCTCACCAGCCTCCTCTGATATACATGTTTTTCGAGAAGTGCAAATTTGTCACATTCCAAATACCGTAGTTCCTATGTTTGATTTCTATTGATGCATGGAGAGAGGGAGAGTGACACACACACCAAAACACACAGGACCCCTCCTCCTCTCCACTAAGTTCATGTCCCTGACTCATGTGTCCTGTGACTCCAGTCCTGCCCTCACCCCCCAGCCCAGCCCTCCCCTCAGGTCCTGCTCTCCTGTTGTCACTTCTCAGAGGAGTTCTTGCGTGGCCGGCGGAAGCTGGACATGTTCTCATTTAGTGCATAGATGCGGCGGGAGAACTCCTCGAAGCCGGCGGCATCCAGCTCGCCCAGCACCTGCTCATCACACTCCACGGCCACCGCGTGCTCCACGGGGATGCAGGGGTAGTCCTCCAGCCTGGCCCCGTCCCCCAGTCCCAGGCCTGTGGCCTCAGTCCCCATGATCTCCTCTGCCTGCTCCACCGAGCAACACAACTCTGGGTTCAATGCCATGGTCACTGTTAGCCCAATTGTGGGCCCCGCCAGCCCGTAGCCTGGCACCACTGAGCCGTTCATGGTATTCTGCTGGCTGGTGAGTGCCACCTCCTCCAGTTCCTCAATGGTGCTGTCCCGAGCCGGAGTGGGGCAATCTGAGCCTCCTGTGGTGGTGGAAGGCAGTTGCTCCACCTCCACCACCTCTACTTCTCCGTCTCCATCCTCCTCTCCTGGGGCTGGTGTCTGCTGTGCCTGGACCTCCAGAGTCTTGGCCAGGTCGATGCTAGCGTCCAGGGAGGAGGACATGTGTTTGAGGGAGGGGGAGGGCGGCGGCAGGCCCCCCTGGGGCTGGTCTATGGCCATGGCCGTGTTGTAGCTGGGAGGAAGAGAGGCTTTGTACTTCTGCTTGTCGGCCTCAGAGCTGGCCCTCTTCCTCAGTGAGCACCGGTCTGGAGAGCTGGTGTCGGTGGGGAAACCCACCTCTGACGCAGCTGAGACACTGATCTGAGACTTGGCTCCTGTCGGGACCGGGATAGAGCTGGAGACATGATGCCGGTCACTGTGGGAGAGAAGGAGAGATGGAGAAAGAGGGAGGTAGGGAGAGAAAGAAAGAAATAATGAAAGAGGATATGATGGATATGCTCATAAGTCTTTCACATCCAAGGGTCATGGAGAGAGGGAAGGATAGAGGGAGGAAGGCTCCCCTCCCCTGTCTAGCCCCCAGGCCTCTCTGATCAGACATGGTTCTGCATCTCATCTCTCCCCCTCCTGATCCAGATCCCAGACAGCTGGTCCACTGCAAATCACTCCCCATTATTACATTCAGAAACATATTCTCAGCTCATGCAACGGCAGGGCCATGCAGAGTGGAAGCTCACAGCATGCGTCCTAGAAAGTATGCGGGACATTTTTGCGGAATAACAGATAACAGACACGACAGAGCAACCCCCATCTGTCCCATACAAACCCTAACCGTAAATTAACTTAAACAAGGGGTCCATAGCTGTTTAGCCATACTTAACCTGATCATTCAGGTATGAGAGGAGACATTGGGGGGAAATCTCATGGGGTCAAAGGTGAAATTGGGTCCCTGTGCTGTCAGAGGTCCACCTGTGGCTGGTTAGAGAGCAGAGGAGCCTGGGTAAGTGATCCTGGCTAGTTAAACAGGTTAAAGGGGTGGTGAGGTCACAGGGTGGTGATGTCCCTGTATCAGACGCCAGACAGTCTAGTCTAGCGTGTGGCAGCAAGACGCACACAGAGAGGACCTAGAGGCCTATGCCAGGGGAATGTTTCAAACACACAGCGACTGACTGGTCATTGCCTAGCTGTTTGATGGAGTACTTCAGGACTCAACACATGGTAGCTTGTTAAGAGGGTCCCAACCGCAGCCCCTGCCCCCTGTGGAGGCAGCAGAGCACAGGGCACTGACAAAACAGTTCACATACAGGGTTTAAAAACACACACGCATGCTAGTGCTGAGCGATTAGTGTTTTTTGAGGTCGGTTCAGTTTTAGTTCGATGATTAAAAAATAATCACAGTTTTTCAAAGTAAATAAGGGATACATTCATGATGACTGAATACCAACTATCAATCACTTAGAAAATCTATTTTCGGGTAGATACGTCGCAAAGCAACTTCTCTCTATCCCTCTCGATCGTACGTTCTTCTGTCTATTCTCTCCCTCTCAGTGTCTGCCCCACACAAACCGGACAAGTAGACGGGCCATGGATTATGGTAATTGTAGTTAATTAGCACATTTTCTGGGCAAAAAATATAAAGAATATTGGCCTGTTGGAGATGACAACTCTCTACTACATCGCAATGTTCAGGCTTGATCTGAGTTATCTCTAGAAAAACTGTGCATTGAGCTCACAGAAGATAATGTATATATATATATTTTTTTACTTCAGTTTATTTTGGTAAATACTTTAACACTCTTTTTCTTAAAACGGCAATGTTGGTTAAGGACCTTTATGTAAGCATTTCACTGTAAGGTTGTATTCGGCGCACGTGACAAATACAATTAGATTTTGATTGGACACAAACACACACAGCTCACTGCTGATGAGTCAGTCACAGACACAAGACAGCAGAGTGTCCTCAACCTGCCCTATAAAAGAGGAAACCCACACAAAGTGGATGGCCCATGTCATACCTGATCATAATTATAGCTCACGGCCAGCATTTAATAAGCAGCTTACAGGAACACACAAGATGAGGTCAAACGTTCATGCAAGGTAAAACAAATAAAGATAATGAGTTGAGATAACCTGGCATGAGAGCTCTTCATTCTGAGCAATAACTGGGGATACACTGTGCTGCACTTATTCACAGTGCGTGTCTATCTGGAAACATAATCTAACGCAATTGCCTTCACATTGGCCCTTAGCGACTATACAGTATATCCCATAAACCAAGGCTAAATAGAAACAACATGCTGTTCAAAACTCTTGATCAGTTTTCGCAAAAAAGCCAAAAGTTTAATGGTTTGCCATTAATGATTTGTATCTGTGAACTCCTCAACAAAATTATTATGGTGTTTTGAGCACGCTCCAAAACTAAAAAACAAAACCTGATTTGGAAGACGGGAATAAAAAGAGACCTTCCATGAGAACTGAATTATCATTCCAGCGAGCAAACCCAAACCGTGGTCCAGGCTGGGCCCCTATCAAACAGAGGACAGGTTGGAAAAAACGGAGCTGACTGTTTGTTAAGCAGGAGTTTCAAACATTCAATGCATCATTTATAACAAGCTAATGATTGCCTACAGTCTGTTGTCTGCTGAATGACGTCCTCATGGCAAGAGCTCTGAGACTGATCCAATCTTTGATTTGAATTAATATCAATCCTTCTAGTTTCTCCCTGGCCCTCTCCCAGTACCCCTACCACACAGTAATCCATCTCGGCTTCAGGAGAACGCAGGTTAGGATCCAGGAGAAAGCTGGCCAACACAGATGCCTTCATGCGTTTTGGCTCCGAAACACAGTGATATGATATACAATCACATTGCGTAAAACATATGACCACTTCTTTTCTGGGAGTGTTTAGATGTCACAATAATAAGGCCTGGATAATAAGGCATTTCTTGTTTGGAGCACGTTTGTTTGTTACATTTAGCTCCCCTCCAAATTGGTTCCTTTAAACAGCTGTCAAGTTAAGTCCCTTAATCAAGAGTGTAGTAAAGAGTCTGAGGAGTGGCGGCAGGAGGAGAGGGGGAGGAGGCTAACCCCCACAAATCTCCTTGAATGGGCTGTCATAATATTTTTTCATGCAGCACATTGTCTCAGTATGACTCCTGACACATTGCTTTTTATTCAGACCAATTAGGCTGTCCCCCTTCTTGCACCACTCCCCATACAGTAATTATTGCTCTGCTCAGAGGAAAGGAGAGCAGTAGTACACTTCCTGAATAATGTTGAAAAACCTGGAACCCATAGAGCGGGAGGACGGTGAGGGATGGAGGGAATATTGGCGGATTTACAGGAAGAACTCTCCATTGGAGGGAAGCAATGAAGGGTCTAGTTTTCACACAGTAGCCCATTGTGCCTATAAACAATACATAAAGTTCATTTGGAAAGTATTCAGACCCTTTGACTTTTTTCACATTTTGTTACGTTACAGCCTTATTCAGAAATGGATTTCCCCCCCTTAATTTATTTTTTAATTAAAAATTTAAAAACATCCTCATCAATATACACACAATACCCCATATTAACAAAGCGAACACAGGTTTTTAAAATGTTTGCAAATGTATTAAAACTAAAATCAGAAGTACCTTATTTACATAAGTATTCAGAGCCTTTAATATGAGGCTCAAAATTGTGCTCAGGTGCATCCTGTTTCTATGAATCATCCTTGAGATGTCCCTTGAGATGTCCCCTGTGGTAAAATCAATTGATTGTACATAATTTGGAAAGGCACACACCTATCTATATAAGGTCTCACAGTTGACAGTGCATGTCAGAGCAAAAACCAAGCCATGAGGTCGAAGGAATTGTCCGTAGAGCTCAGAGTCAGGATTGTGTCGAGGCACAGATCTGGGGAAGGTTACCAAAACATTTCTGCAGCACTCTGATAGAGCTCCAGAGTTCCTCTGTGGAGATAGAAGGACAACCATCTCTGCAGCACTCCACCAATGACCCATTTGTCATTATGGAGTAGTGTGTGTAGATTGATGAGGGATTAAAAAAAATATTTAAGCATTTTAGAATAAGGCTGTAACGTAACAAAATGTTGAAAAAGTCAAGGGGTCTGAATACTTTCCGAATGCACTGTACTTGGACCAAGTTGAAATCCAGGCTAGTAGTGTTGTATAGTATGGTAGGTTGCAGTGTTGGCGTGGGTAGTACAGCCAGGCATACTCTACTGTAGGCATCCCTGTCTCTTTCAGGGCGGACATTGGACGACCTGTGATTTACAACCAAAGGGACAAAGTACTTCACTCTGGACGTTCTAACTCATCATTAAGTTTTACTAGTCCTCTAAGCCCCGGCGGACTTCCTTGTCAATGATTTCACCACATAAAAGCTACCTGAGCCCTCTGCCTAAACCATTAGGCCCAGACTTGGCAGGCCCAGAGGCGGATAGGCCCACTTCTCCTCCCAACGTGTTTGTTTTAAATGGGGTCTTTCTTCCTCTGCCTGTGTCAGACTCAGCCCTGGATATTCCAGGCAGGACAGGAATTTACTAAACCAAACATTTTCTGCTGTCTTATCCTCAGACAGGCCTTGTTTCAGGTTCAAGGCATAGCTCTCTTCATTTCCAATTCCTGCTAAGGAGCTGTGATCAGAGCCAAAATACACAATGAAGATAAGATTCAGGCTTTGATGTCGTGGCAACCGAAATCCCACAGGAACTACTAAACCAAATGCTATAACTGAAATATTGTAATACACACTAATGGGGTGGAGGGGAGTTTAAATGAAAATATTGTAATAGAGCAAGTCTCCTCTGTCCAAGTCTGGCCTTTTGAAGACAGAGAACGTAAGCATCGTATGAAAATCACCACAGCATGTTAAACATATTGAACAAGTCGATAGTATGAACACTTAACAGTGGTGCCAATTGTGACTGCACACTGTTGTATTTGACTTGATTCTCAGCAGTTTGTATGGCACAGAGAACTACAGTACCACACACTGTCTCACAGTAAGACAGATTCTGTTCATTTGTGACATGTTGTGTTAGAATGACATAACTGTGGGGATCTATGGAGTACCTCAGCGAATGGCAATTACTAATGAGATCAGCTGGCCCTGCTGGCTCAGTACTCTGTGACACATAGAGGAGAGCAGGTCTGTTCTGAGCTGGGCTGTTTGATTCATAGAGACCTGGTGGTAGGGAGCGTTCCTCCAGATGTCAGTTCATTCCTGCCTCATCCATGGAGAGCACCGCACAGCTAACACACACACAGAGACATACAGACAAACACAGGCACACACCCTGCAACTCACAACCAAGAGCATGTAAGTGTGTCTGTGTCGGGATGCTCAAACTCATCCAAACAAATTAGCGTCATTTGATTGATTATACTGTATGAGTTCCTCCACAACATCAAGCATCTACCCTTACCATCTCATCAACTACCATCCCTATGACTTAACTGGAACAATAATCTCCACATAATGAAACACCTACTGTGCTGGATGTGTGCCACCAGCTTTCCTGCAATGCATGTTGAGTTTCTTACTGACACAGACCAGGACCAGTATTCCTGACTGTGTTATTGGCCATTTAGGCTGAACTTGCTTGGTTGTCACAGGTGGACATTTGCGGGAGTGAAGATAGAGACACGCAGCACACAGGCACACACATACACCATCCAGGCTAAACATTTCCTCCTGTGTGTTCTGGGACTGTGTGTGTTTGAAGGCAGTTAAGGAGGGGTTCAGATTTAATATCGTTATCACTGTTCTCTCACCAGGGGTTTTGGGGGGAATCTTCGGGCGGCTGGAGAAGCAGCCGGTGCCGGGGCTGTGTTCAATCATCTAGCCCCCACACCCCAGACTCGGTGCACCGGCCTGGGCTTAGGACCTGTGAACCTCTGCCAGGGCCTCCACAGATGTGGAGCCACAAATGGGAGCTTAACGGGTTCGTTTTGAACTTGGCAAGCAAGTTCCTCCAAGTCAAATGTTTCTGGCTGCCTTAACCACTTGCTTGGTTCCGTAACATTTTTAGGTCTCTTTAAAGTAAAGGGGCCAAGTCCTTCCACTTCTATACACCTGTGTATTCTGTGCCACTGAGATGTACATACGTCTTGACTCTGTTTGCAACTGTTTTAGTAGGAAGGGATCGGTGTAGGAACATAAAAAAACAGCCTCTTTCCATACAGTACAAACCTTAAACAATCATATACACTGAGTGTACAAAACATTTGCCCTCAGAACATCGTCAATTCGTCGGGGTATGGACTCTACAAAGTGTCGAAAGCGTTCCACAGGGATGCTGGCCCATGCTGCGTCCAAAGCTTCCCACAGTTGTGTCAAGTTGTCTGGAAGTCCTGTGGTTGGTGGACCATTCTTGAAACACAGGAAACTATTGAGCATGAAAACCAGCAGTGTTGCAGTTTTTGACACACTCAAACCGGAGCGCCTGGAACCTACTACCATACCGCTTTCAAAGACACCTACATTTTTTGTCTTGCCCATTCAATCTCTGAATGGCATACACACACAATCCATGTCTCAATTGTTTCAAGGCTTAAAAGTCCTTCTTTAACCTGTCTCCTCCCTTTATCTACACTGGTTGAAGTGTATTTAACAAGCGACATCAATAAGGGACCATAGCTTTCAACTGGATTCACCTGGTCAGTCTGTGTCAAGGAAAGAGCTTAATGTTTTGTACACTCAGTGCACTGTACTTCCCAATGAAGTTCCCTGGATGAAGCCCATATCCCCATGCATGAGAAGAGCCCTTCTGGTCAGCGTATTGTGCATGCTGAAAGCTCTATATGGAGGGGGAAACGTCTACGCAGTTCATGGATGGAAATGGTTCCCTTGTACATGCCCTCGCCACACCACCACCCCTGTATAGTAGTGGAGGAGAGGAGAGGGGAGGGGAACAGATATCAAACCCCTTTCCCTCTCACAGTCTACCAGTTAACTCCCTTCAGCTGCTGCACAGCATTTTTATGCATCCATATTTCATACGCTAGGCCCCTCCGCTGGAAATAGTATCTGGATTTAGGCTTTTTCAGGAAGGGGGGAACTGGAAGTAATACGGGGGGGAGGAAGGGCAATAAAATAAGTCCCATGCAAAAGGAGAGCAGGAATGAACGCATGTCCTCCCCGTTTCAATGTTTCACTACTTCAGTGTGAAGCCCCCGAGTCAGACCACCTTCCTGTCCCCCAGTACCTGCTGTCTGAGTCAGTTAGAGGGGAGAACTATGTGGGTCCTGTGACGAGGACCTAACTTATGGCCTGTTCAGGCTTACTGCACATTCTCACCCACACACAGGGTGCTGTAAGTCTGCTGTGTGAACAGCCAGCCGCCGTCCCCTGACGAGTATTTCAGCCCTGTGTGTGTGTGTGTGTGTTATGTGTGTGTATGTGTGTGTGTGAGTACGTGTCCGTTCGGCAAGGCAGGCTTTCGTAAGGCAGGCTCTCGAGACGGAAACAAAACCGTGTGAGAGTAGGTGTGCATGTTGGGTAAGCACCTGTGTGTGTGTGTGTGCGCCAGAGGGTGTGTGTACACGGCCAGGCCAGCTCCAGAGACGGACACAGAACTTTCACGGTTCTCAGCAAGGTTCTCAAACTCCTGAGTCAACACAGTGGAAGCCTTATTTCGTCCCCTGTGGCCTTGTTGTCTGGTATTGTTTCCTAAAACCGAAAAGAGCTTCTCGACATCAGAACAGCTAATCTCCAATTGGACAAAGACTTCTACTTCACTCGAAGGAGAGACCACTATAGAGGCTGGCGTGCGGGATACCTGAAGAGACTACGACGCAGAATGGATAAATCGCCTATACCCTCCGTTCTGCTGGCGAACGCGCAATCACTGAAGAATAAGCTGGATGAGCACCATTCGCCCAGACTATTCAATCAACGTGATCTGAATACTTTCTGAATGCACTGTATGTTTCTCAGAGTCTGGCTGAACAAGGACATGGTAAATTCCCTCAACAACAATATAAATGCAACATGCAACAATTTAAAATATTTTACTGAGTTACAGTTCATATAAGGAAATCAGTCTTGTATTAGTCCCTAATCTATGGGTTTCACATGACTGGGAATACAGATATGCATCTGTTGGTCACAAAAACCCTATATATACAGAAGTATGTGGACACCCCTTCAAATTAGGTGATGCGGCTATTTCAGCCACCATTTGCCTCATGCAGCGCGACACATCTTCACATAAAGTTGAAAAGGCTGTTGATTATGGCCTGTGCAATGTTGTCCCACTCTTCAATGACTGTGCAAAGTTGCTGGATGTTGGCGGGAACTGGAACACACTGTCGTACACGTTGATCCAAAGCTCAATGGGTGACATGTCTGGTGAATATGCAGGCCAACTGGGACATTTTCAGCTTACAGGAATTGTGTACAGATCAGCAAAATGGGGCTGTGCATTATCATGCTGAAACATGAGGTGATGGCAGTGAATGAATGGCACGACAACGGGCCTCAGGATCTCGTCACGGTATCTCTGTGCATTCAAAGTGCCATTGTGTTTGTTGTCTGTGCCTGTCCATACCATAACCCCACCACCACCATGGGGCACTCTGTTCACAACGTTGACATCAGCAAACCGCTCACACACAACGTCATATAAGCTGTCTGCCATCTGCCTGGTACAGTGAAAACCGGGATTCATCCTTGAAGAGCCAAATTTTCAAAACGATGTTGAATTTATTGATTTTTTTTACCCTTATTTATTTAGAATTTTTATTTTATTTATTTATAGATTTTTTCTCCCCAATTTCGTAGTATCCAATTATTAGTAGTTACTATCTTGTCTCATCGCTACAACTCCCGTACGGGCTCGGGAGAGACGTAGGTCGAAAGTCATGTGTCCTCCGAAACACAACCCAACCAAGCCGCACTGCTTCTTAACACAGCGCGCATCCAACCTGGAAGCCAGACGCACCAATGTGTCGGAGGTGCACTGCGCCCGGCCCGCCACAGGAGTCGCTGGTGCGCGATGTGACAAGGTTCACCTGTGTAATGACCATGCTGTTTAAATTAGCTTCATGATAATCCACCCACCTTACAGGTGTGGCTTATCTTGGCAAAGGAGAAATGCTCATTAACAGGGATATAAACAAATTGGTACACAAAATATTTGAGAGAAATAAGCTTTTTTTGTGCATACAGAACATTTCTGGGATCTTTTCTTCCAGCTCATGAAACATGGGAACAACACTCTACATGTTACATTTATATTTTTGTTCAGAATATACAATACCAGTCAAAAGTGTGGACACACCTACTCATTCAAGGGTTATTCTTTAGTTTAACTATTTTATACATTGTAGAATAATAGTGAAGACATCAAAACTTTGAAATAACACATATGGAATCATGTAGTAACCAAAAAAGTGCTAAACAAATCAAAATGTATTTATATTTTATATTCTTTAAAGTAGCCACCCTTTGCCTTGATGGCAGCTTTGAACACTCTTGGCATACTCTCAACCAGCTTCACCTGGAATGCTTTTCCAACAGTGTTGAAGGGGTTCCCACATACGCTGAGCACTTGTTGGCTGCTTTTCCTTCACTCTGCGCTCCAACTCATCCCAAAACATCTCAATTGGGTTGAGGTCGGGTGATTGTGGAGGCCAGGTCATCTGATGCAGGACTCCATCACTCTCCTTTTTGGTCAAATAGCCCTTACACAGCCTGAAGGTGTGTTTTGGGTCATTGTCTTGTGGGATGGCGTATCGCTGCAGAATTCTGTAGTAGCCATGCTGCTTAAGTTAGCCTTGAATTCAAAATAAATCACAGACAGCGTCACCAGCAAAGAACCCCCACATGCAGCGATCATCCGTTCACCTACTCTGTCTCATGGCGGTTGGAACCAAAAAATCTCAAATTTGGACTCATCAGACCAAAGGACACATTTCCACCGATCTAATGTCCATTACTTGTGTTTCTTGGCCCAAGCAAGTCTCTTCTTATTATCGGTGTCCTTTAGTAGTGGTTTCTTTACAGCAATTCGACCATGAAAGCCTGATTCACGCAGTCTCCTCTGAATAGTTGATGTTGAGATGTGTCTGTTACTTGAAATCTGTGAAGCATTTATTTGGGCTGCAATTTCTGAGGCTGGTAACTCTAATGAACATATCCTCTGCGGCAGAGGTAACTCCGTGTCTTCTTTTCCTGTTATTTTCCTGTGGCGGTCCTGATGAGAGCCAGTTACATCATAGCGCTTGATGGTTTTTGCGACTGCACTCGAAGAAACCTACAAAATTTGCGAAATGTTCCGTATTGACTGACTTTCATGTCTTAAAGTAATGATGAACTGTCGTTTCTCTTTGCTTATTTGAGCTGTTCTTGACATAATATGGACTTGGCTATCTTCTGTATACCACACCTACCTTGTCACAACACAACTGATTGGCTCAAACACATGAAGAAGGAAAGAAATTCCACAAATGAACTTTTAACAAGATACACCTGTTAATTGAAATGCATTCCAGGTGACTACTTCATGAAGCTGGTTGAGAGAATGCCAAGCGTGTGCAAAGCTGTCATCAAGGCAAAGGGTGGCTACTTTGAAGAATCTCAAATATATTTTGATTTGTTTAACACTTTTTTGGTTACTACATGACTCCATATGTGTTATTTCATAGTTTTGGTGTCTTCACTATTATTATACAATGTAGAAAATAGTAAATTAAAGAAAAACCCTTGAATGAGTAGGTGTGTCCAAAATTGGCTAGTTTTTCTATACATTGGCAGGACAGAACGACTGCGTCGGGGAAGCTCAGATGAGAGGCTGTCTCTGTTAAAATCACCTGGTGCACAATCTCAAATGTTAAGTCTCAAGATTCTGTTCACCTGAGCTAGAATACCTCATTATGAGCTGAAGACCACACTATTTACCAAGAGAGTTTGTCTGTATTTTTTGTAGCTGTCTTTTTACCACCACAAACCGATGCTGACAATAAGAGACTGCACTCAGTGAGCTGTATTTGGCCATAAGCAAACAAGAAAATGGTCATCCAGAGGTGGCTTTCCTAGTGGCTGGTGACGTTAATGTCACCTGAACAACAAGAGGTGAAAAAAAACTCTAGATCACTTTTATTCCACACACGGAGACACATAGAAAGCTCTCCCTCACCCTCCATTTGGCAAATCTGAACATAACTCTAAGCTCCTGATTCCTGCTTACAAGCAAAAACTCAAACAGGAAGTGCCAGCGATGCCCTCAATACGAACGTACCCCGATGAAGCGGGTGCTAGGCTACAGGAAGTGTTTCTCTAACACAGACTGGAATATGTTCCAGGATTCATCTGATGGCATTAAGGAGTTTAACACATCAGTCACTGGCTTCATTAACAACTGCATTGACAGTGACCAATTATACATATCCCAACCACAAGCCATGGATTACAGGCAACATCCTCACTAACATAAAGGCAAGAGCTGCCACTTTCAATGTGTGGGAAACTAATCCGGATGCTTATAAGAAATCCCACTACGCCCCCCAACAAACCATCAAACAGGCAAA
The DNA here is from genome assembly GCF_013265735.2 of Oncorhynchus mykiss. Taxonomy (NCBI): domain Eukaryota; kingdom Metazoa; phylum Chordata; class Actinopteri; order Salmoniformes; family Salmonidae; genus Oncorhynchus; species Oncorhynchus mykiss. The sequence continues at coordinate 32,151,056 of NC_048576.1, forward strand.
GTATCAATACAGGGCTAAGATCGAATCCTACCACACCGGCTCTGACGTTGTCAGATCTGGCAGGGCTTGCAAACTATCACGGATTACAAAGGGAAAGCTAGCCGCGAGATGTCCAGCAACGCAAGTTTACCAGACAAGCTAAATACCTTCTATGTGCGATTCGAGGCTAGAACGCTGAACTATGCATGAGATCAACAGCTGTCCTGGATGACTTTGTGTTCAAGCTCACTGTAGCCGATGTGAATAAAACCTTTAAACATGTCAACATACACAGATGGATTACCAGGACATGTTCTCAAAGCATGCACTGACCAACTGGCAAGTGTCTTCACTGACATTTTCAACCTCTCCCTGACCGAGTCTGTAATACCTACATGTTTCAAGCAGAACACCATAGTCCCTGTGTCCAAGAACGCCAAAGTAACCTGCCTAAATGACTACCGCCCCATAGCACTCACGTCTGTAGCCATGAAGTGTTTTGAAAGGCTGGTCATCGCTCACATCAACACCATCATCCCGGAATCCCTAGACCCACTCCAATTCGCATCCCACCCCAACAGATCCACAGATGACACAATCTCATTTGCACTCCACAGTGCCGTTCCCACCTGGACAAAAGGAAGACCTCTTTGAGAATGCTTTCATTGACTGTAGCTCAGCATTCAACACCATAGTGCCCACAGTCATCATTAACTGGATCCTGGACTTCCTGAACAGCTGCCCCCAGGTGGTAAGCGTAGGCAACAACACATCTGCCACGTTGATCCTCAACATGGGGTGCCCTCAGGGGTGCGTGCTTAGTCCCCTCCTGTACTCCCTGTTCACCAACGACTGAGTGGCCGCGCCCGACTCCAACACCATCATTAAGTTTGCCGATGACACAATGGTGGTAGGCCTGATTACTGACAATGGACAGCCTATATAGAGGTTAGAGACCTGGCAGTGTGTTGCCAAGTCAACAACCCCTCCCTCAAAGTGAGTAAGACAAAAGAGATGATCGTGGACTACAGGAAATGGGGGGCCAAACACGCCTCCATTCACATCGGCAGGGATGTAGTGGAGTGGGTCGAGAGCTTCAAGTTCCAAAGGCTTAACAGCTTATATCCCCAAGCCATAACACTGCTGAACAATTAATCAAATGGTTACCTGGAAAATGTGCATTTTTGATTCAATAAAAACATTTAAACAATTACGCTGCTACCAGCTGTTTATTATCTACGGATAGTCACTTGACCCTTACCTACATGTACATATTACCTCAATTATCTTGACTAACCTGTACCCCGGCACATTGACTCAGTACTGGTACCCCATGTATATAGCCTCGTCATTGTTATTTTATTGTGTTTTTTTTGTGTTTTTTTTAACTTTAGTTTATTTAGTAAATATTTTCTTAAAACTGCATTGTTGGTTAAAGGCTTTCACGGTAAGATCAACACCTGTTGTATTCTGCACATGTGAAAAATAAAATTAGATTTTTACTACTGAACTTATTTAGGCTTGCCACAACAAAGGAGTTGAATACTTATCGACAGTGAAGAGGCGACTCCAGGATGCTGGCCTTCTAGGCAGAGTTGCAAAGAAAAAGCCATATCCCAGACTGGCCAATAAAAAAAAATTAAGATGGGCAAAAGAACACAGACACTGGACAGAGGAACTCTGCCAAGAAGTCCAGCATCCCAGAGTCGCCTCTTCACTGTCGACGTCGAGACTGGTGTTGTGTGGGTACTATTTAATGAAGCTGCCAGTTGAGGACTTGTGAGGGGTCTGTTTCTCAAACTAGACACTCTAACGTACTCGTCCTCTTGCTCAGTTATGCACCGGGGCCTCCCACTTCTCTTTCTAGTCTGGTTAGAGCCAGTTTGCACTGTTCTATGAAGGGAGTAGTACACATCGTTGTACAAGATCTTCAGTTTCTTGGCAATTTCTTGCATTTAAATAGACTTCATTTCTCAGAACAAGAATAGACTGACGAGTTTCAGAAGAAAGGTCTTTGTTTCTGGCCATTTTGAGCCTGTAAATGAACCCACAAATGCTGATGCTCCAGATACTCAACTAGTCCAAAGAAGGCCAGTTGTATTGCTTCTTTAATCAATTCAACAGTTTTCAGCTGTGCTAACATAATTGCAAAGGGGTTTTCTAATGATAAATTAGCCTTTTAAAATGATAAACTTCGATTAGCTAACACAATGTGCCATTGGAACACAGGAGTGATGGTTGCTAATAATGGTCCTCTGTACGCCTATGTAGATATTCCATAAAAAATCTGCCATTTCCAGCTACAATAGACATTTACAACATTAACAAAGTCTACACTGTATTTCTGATCAATTTTATGTTACTTTAATGGACAAAAAAAATGCTTTTCTTTCAAAAACAAGGACATTTCTAAGTGACCCCAAACTTTTGAATGGTAGTGTATATTCTTTTTCATTTTTGAGAAGGGCCCATAAGTAAGCATTTCACTGTTAGTCGAAACCTGTTGTTTACGAAGCATGTGCCAAATAACATTTGATTTGATCTTTTGAATGAACATTCAACATTACCATGTAAATTATTGCCTCAATATCAGGCAGCCATTGAGAGTGTTGCCAGGGTTAGAGATACCAAGCCATTCTATAAGTCATTATCAATAAAACGTCACAATAAGGTGCAGAGTGCTCGATTTGCCTGCTGGGGGCAAGGAGATTACTAGCTCTGCTAAAACCATTGACAACTGTGTACCATTTTCAAGCAATTGTTAAATAATGTTAACTATTTGGTTGTAATACCATCACCTCTTGAAGAGCATAGTCGGAACTACAAATTTCAGATTTTTCCATGCAAAACAATTGCACACATTTACCTCTATCAGAGTTATACAGCAAGTAACTGTAAGCTTTATAATTTTTTTATTTCACCTTTATTAAACCAGGAAGGTCCGTTGAGAACAAGTTCTCATTTACAACTGCGACCTGGCCAAGATAAAGCAAAGCAGTGCGACAAAAACAACAACACAGATATAAAAAATGGGATAAACAAACGTACAGTCAATAACATAATTGAAACATCTGTGCAAATTAAGTAAGGAGGTAAGGCAATAAATAGGCCAATAGTGGCGAAGTAATTACAATTTAGCAATTTACACTGGAGTGATATATATGCTGATGAGGATGTGCAAGTAGAAATACTGGTGTGCAAAAGACCAGAAAACCAAAACAAATATGGGGATGAGGTAGGTAGTTGGTTGGACGGGCAATTTACAGATGGGCTGTGTACAGCTGCAGCGATCGGTAAGCTGCTCTGACAGCTGAGGCTTAAAGTTAGTGAGGGAAATATAAGTCTCCAACTTCAGTGACTTTTGCAATTCATTCCAGTCATTGGCAGCAGAGAACTGGAAGGAAAGGCAGCCAACGTAGGTCTTGGCTTTAGGGTTGACCAGTGAAATATACCTGCTGGAGCTTTGTGCTACGGGTGGGTGTTGCTATGGTGACCAGTGAGCTGAGATAAGGCAGCGCTTTACCTAGCAAAGACTTATAGATGACCTGGAGCCAGTGGGTTTGGCAACAAATATGAAGCGAGGACCAGCCAACGAGAGTAAACAGGTCGCAGTGGTGGGTAGTATATGGGGTTTTGGTGACAAAACGGATGGCACTGTGATAGACTGCATCCAATTTGCTGAGTAGAGTGTATTTTGTAAATGACATCGCCGAAGTCAAGAATCGGTAGGATAGTCAGTTTTACGAGGGTATGTTTGGCAGCATGAGTGAAGGAGGCTTTGCTGCGAAATAGGAAGCTGATTCTAGATTTAACTCTGGATTGGAGATGCTTAATGTGAGTCTGGAAGGAGAGTTTACAGTCTAGACAGACACCTAGGTATTTATAGTTGTCCACATAATCTAAGTCAGAACCGTCCAGTGTAGTGATGCTAGTCAGGCGGGCGGGCGTGGGCAGCGATTAGGTTGAAGAGCATGCATTTCGTTTTACTAGCATCTAAGAGCAGTTGGAGGCCACAGAAGGAGTGTTGCATGGCTTTGAAGCTTGTTTGGAGGTTTGTTAACACAGTGTCCAAAGAAGGGTCAGATGTATACAGAATGGTGTCGTCTGCATAGAGGTGGATCAGACAATCACCCGCAGCAAGAGCGACATCATTGATACAGTGCCTTGCGAAAGTATTCGGCCCCCTTGAACTTTGCGACCTTTTGCCACATTTCAGGCTTCAAACATAAAGATATAAAACTGTATTTTTTTGTGGGACACAATCATGAAGTGGAACGACATTTATCGGATATTTCAAACTTTTTTTAACAAATCAAAAACGGAAAAATTGGGCGTGCAAAATTATTCAGCCCCCTTAAGTTAATACTTTATAGCGCCACCTTTTGCTGCGATTACAGCTGTAAGTCGCTTGGGGTATGTCTCTATCAGTTTTGCACATCGAGAGACTGAAATGTTTTCCCATTCCTCCTTGAAAAACAGCTCGAGCTCAGTGAGGTTGGATGGAGAGCATTTGTGAACAGCAGTTTTCAGTTCTTTCCACAGATTCTCGATTGGATTCAGGTCTGGACTTTGACTTGGCCATTCTAACACCTGGATATGTTTATTTTTGAACCATTCCATTGTAGATTTTGCTTTATGTTTTGGATCATTGTCTTGTTGGAAAACAAATCTCCGTCCCAGTCTCAGGTCTTTTGCACACTCCATCATTCTTCCAGAATGGTCCTGTATTTGGCTCCATCCATCTTCCCATCAATTTTAATCATCTTCCCTGTCCCTGCTGAAGAAAAGCAGGCCCAAACCATGATGCTGCCACCACCATGTTTGACAGTGGGGATGGTGTGTTCAGCTGTGTTGCTTTTACGCCAAACATTACGTTTTGCATTGTTGCCAAAAAGTTCAATTTTGGTTTCATCTGACCAGAGCACCTTCTTCCACATGTTTGGTGTGTCTCCCAGGTGGCTTGTGGCAAACTTTAAAACAACACTTTTTATGGATATCTTTAAGAAATGGCTTTCTTCTTGCCACTCTTCCATAAAGGCCAGATTTGTGCAATATACGACTGACTGATTGTTGTCCTATGGACAGAGTCTCCCACCTCAGCTGTAGATCTCTGCAGTTCATCCAGAGTGATCATGGGCCTCTTGGCTGCATCTCTGATCAGTCTTCTCCTTGTATGAGCTGAAAGTTTAGAGGGACGGCTAGGTCTTGGTAGATTTGCAGTGGTCTGATACTCCTTCCATTTCAATATTATCGCTTGCACAGTGCTCCTTGGGATGTTTAAAGCTTGGGAAATCTTTTTGTATCCAAATCCGGCTTTAAACTTCTTCACAACAGTATTTCGGACCTGCCTGGTGTGTTCCTTGTTCTTCATGATGCTCTCTGCGCTTTTGACGGACCTCTGAGACTATCACAGTGCAGGTGCATTTATATGGAGACTTGATTACACACAGGTGGATTGTATTTATCATCATTAGTCATTTAGGTCAACATTGGATCATTCAGAGATCCTCACTGAACTTCTGGAGAGAGTTTGCTGCACTGAAAGTAAAGGGGCTGAATAATTCTACACGCCCAATTTTTCAGTTTTTGATTTGTTAAAAAAGTTTGAAATATCCAATAAATGTCGTTCCACTTCATGATTGTGTCCCACTTGTTGTTGATTCTTCACAAAAAAATACAGTTTTATATCTTTATGTTTGAAGCCTGAAATGTGGCAAAAGGTCGCAAAGTTCAAGGGGGCCGAATACTTTCGCAAGGCACTGTATATACAGAGAAAGGAGTCGGCCCGAGAATTGAACCCTGTGGCACCCCCATAGAGACTCCCAGAGGTCCTCACAGCAGATTTGACACACAGAACTCTATCTGAGAAGTAGTTAGTGAACCAGGTGAGGCAGTCATTAGAGAAACTAAGGATGTTGAGTCTGCTGATCAGTAACTGTTTACGGTCATCAGTAAACATCAATTGATCATATAATTTCAGAAACATGAGGATAGCCTCACAATACACCTCTCAATATTGACCACCATTAGATATTTTATCAATATAAAATAAGTGGCTTAGGTTAATTTCCCATCCTTTGTAGATCCTTTGCCTTTACCTGATAATGTTTACTTTGCAAGCTACCTGTTGAAAATGTCTTTGTACAGTTGGCTAAACATACAGTGGTAAGTAAACCTAATGTACTATTTTCTCCAACCAATATAGGCCTACCTAGCGAAGTTACCTAACATCCCCTTTTCAACATTGTTTTTTATCACAATTGTTGCTAACAGACAAGTCTAGCTAGCTTAACAACAGATCAGGTCAATATGGCTAGTTAACAAGCTACATTTCAGGGAATAAACTAGATGGCTATATTATCCAAATAGTGTTTTATTTGCTCATCTATTCATTTGCTCATCTATTACTGATCAGAAACATGCTATAATGTAGCATCAATCAAGTGTATTTTGTTTTTGAAGCCTGCGGAGGCTGTGAAATATGAACACGAGACTCACATCCTTTTGAAAATATAGATTTATATACTTTTCTATGGGTATCATGCTAAAGATAGTCCCAATTTAACACACTGCACACAGTTGTAGCTCATTGAAGGGTTTACGCCCAGGCGGTGCAATAGGTATACATTTTTGGTCCGGCATAGAGCACATTTTACGTTGGGCGTAGTCCGGTTGCACCAGTTTGTCGTTAGTGGGTTGTAACTGACCCACTAACAACCAACTGGTGCAACCGGACTCTGCAGTGAAAAAGATATAGAGTAGAGATAGTGGGGGCAAAAATGCTAGGTGGGGTAGCTTAATAGTACTAAGACACTGGGAGAGTGAGAGTGGACTAGTACAGGTACTCACCATCGGACCAGAAGGCCGTGCTCCAAGAAGTTCTTGAGGTTGGGCAGGGTCTGGCGCAGGTCTGGAGTGGACAGGCCATGCTGGTATCTCAACTGGGAAGGAAAAAGAAAGCATACATTAGCAATGACCAGAGCTTTCTGTAACATTTCATATTGTACCGTACCATAACCTACACTATCAGTTTAATTCACACATTCTCATGATTCTCTAGTTCTGATGTCTCTGGACAAGGCAGATAATTACTACCCTACAGGGAGACCGAAGCAACCTGCCATTTTTTCATATCTGAAGCATTATAACTTCTCTCTTTGGGCTAATATCCACCCCAACATAGCATGGCAGGAGGACCGGGTGCCCATTGTAACAGACATCTGTGCTCATGTGAAAGGTGTGTGGAGAGGGAGATGAGACGTGGGCGGCGATTAGAAAAGTCAGAATGCCGAACATCTGGAATAGAGATGGGGTAAAACCGCACATAGCAATCTCTCCCTCTATCCATTTCCCCCTCTCTAAGTGACCTAGATCCCCATTGGATTGATGACAATCCCTCTCTCCAGTCCTCCATCCATCAGTCATAAAATCAACCTCAAGTTATGACCGACAGGAAAGTGAGCCAAAGCGTTCCACAGGGATGCTGGCACATGTGGACTCCAATGCTTCCCACAGTTGTGTCAAGTTGGCTGGATGTCCTTTGGGTGGTAGACCATTCTTGATACACACAGGAAACTGTTGAGCGTGAAAAACCAAGCAGCGTTTCAGTTCTTGACACAAGCCAGTGCACCTGTTACCATACCCCATTCAAAAGGCACCTAAATATTTTGTCTTGCCCATTCACCCTCTGAATGGCACACATACAAAATCCATGTCTCATTTGTCTCCTCCCTTTATCTACACCGATTGAAGTGGATTTAACAAGAGAAATCAACAAGGGATGATAGCTTTAACCTGGATTAAACTGGCCATTCTACAGTGCATTCGGAAAGTATTCACACCCCTTGACTTTTCCACATTCTGTTACATTACATTCCTGACCCCTCCTGTCTCAGCATCCAGTATTTATGCTGCAGTAGTTTAAGTGTCGGGGGGGCTAGGGTCAGTTTGTTATATCTGGAGTACTTCTCCTGTCCTATTCGGTGTCCTGTGTGAATCTAAGTGTGCGTTCTCTAATTCTCTCCTTCTCTCTTTCTTTCTCTCTCTCGGAGGACCTGAGCCCTACGACCATGCCCCAGGACTACCTGACATGATGACTCCTTGCTGTCCCCAGTCCACCTGGCCGTGCTGTTGCTCCAGTTTCAACTGACCTGAGCCCTAGGACCATGCCCCAGGAATACCTGACATGATGACTCCTTGCTGTCCCCAGTCCACCTGACCGTGCTGCTGCTCCAGTTTAAACTGTTCTGCCTTATTATTATTCGACCATGCTGGTCATTTATGAACATTTGAACATCTTGGCCATGTTCTGTTATAATCTCCACCCGGCACAGCCAGAAGAGGACTGGCCACCCCACATAGCCTGTTTCCTCTCTAGGTTTCTTCCTAGGTTTTGGTCTTTCTAGGGTGTTTTTCCTAGCCACCGTGCTTCTACACCTGCATTGCTTGCTGTTTGGGGTTTTAGGCTGGGTTTCTGTACAGCACTTTGAGATATCAGCTGATGGACGAAGGGCTATATAAATAAATTTGATTTGATTTGATTAAAAAAATGTATTCAATTGTATTTTCTCACCCCTCATCAATCTACACACAATACCCCATAATGACAAAGCAAAATCAGGTTTTCAGACATTTAAAAAAAAAAAAAAAACAGTTATTTACAAAAGTATTCAGACCCTTTGTTATGACACTCGAAATTGAGCTCAGGTGCATCCTGTTTCCATTGATCAACCTTGAGATGTTTCGACAATTTGATTGGAGTCCACCTGTGGTAAATTAAATTGATTGGACATTTGGAAAGGCACACTCGTCTATACAAGGTCCCACAGCTGACAGTGCACGTCAGAGCAAAAACTAAGCTACGAGGTCGAAGGAATTGTCCATAGAGGTCCGAGACAGGATTGTGTTGAGGCACAGATCTGGGGAAGGGTACCAAAACATTTCTGCAACATTGAAGGTCCCCAAGAACACAGTGGCCTCCATCATTCTTAAATGGAATACGTTTGGAACTTCCTAGAGCTGGCCACCCAGCCAAACTGAGCAATCTGGGGAGAAAGGCCTTGTTCAGGGAGGTGACCAACAACCTGATGGTCACTATGACAGATCTCCAGAGTTCATCATCAAATCAAATCAAATGTTATTGGTCACATACACATGGTTAGCAGATGTTAATGCGAGTGTAGCGAAATGCTTGTGCTTGTAGTTCCAACAGTGAAGTAATATCTAACAAGTAATCTAACAATTCCCCAACAACTACCTAATACACACAAATCTAAAGGGGTGAATGAAAATATGTACATATAAATATATGGATGAGTGATGGCCGAGCGGCATAGGCAAGGTGCAGTAGATGGTATAAAATACAGTATATACATGTGATATGAGTAATGTAAGATATGTAACATTATTAAAGTGGCATTATTTAAAGTGACTAGTGATCCATTTATTAAAGTGGCAAGTGATTGAGTCTCAATGTAGGCAGCAGCCTCTCTGAGTAAGTGATTGCTGTTTAGCAGTCTGATGGCCTTGAGAAAGAAGCTGTTTAACAGTCTATCGGTCCAAGCTTTGATGCACCTGTACTGACCTCGCCTTCTGGATGGTAACGATGTGAACAGGCAGTGGCTCTGGTGGTTATTGTTGTTGATGATCTTTTTGGTCTTCCTGTGACATTGGGTGCTGTAGGTGTCATGGAGGGCAGGTAGTTTGCACAACGGTGATGCGTTGTGCAGACAGCACCACCCTCTGGAGAGCCTTGCGGTTGAGGGTGGTGCAGTTGCCGCAACAGGCGGTGATACAGCCCGACAGGATGCTCTCGATTGTGCATCTGTAAAAGTTTGTCAGGGTTTTGGGTGACAAGCCAAATTTTTCAGCCTCCGGTGTTACGCCTTCTTCACCACACTGTCTGTGTGGGTAGACTATTTCACTTGGTCTGTGATGTGTTCGCCGAGAAACTTAAAACTTTACACCTTCTCCACTGCTGTCCATTCGATGTGGATGGGGGGTTGCTTCCTCTGCTGTTTCCTGAAGTCCATGATTATCTCCTTTGTTTTGTTGACGTTGAGTTAGAGGTTGTTTTCCTGACACCACACTCCGAGTGCTCTCACCTCCTCCCTGCAAACGGTCCCGTCGTTGTTGGCAATCAAGCCCACTACTGCTGTGTCGTCTGCAAACTTGATGATTGAGTTGGAGGCGTGCATAGCCACGCAGTCGTGAGTGAACAGGGAGTACAGGAGGGGGCTGAGCATGCATCCTTGTGGGGCCCCAGTGTTGAGGGTCAGCGAACTGGAGATGTTTCCTACCTTCACCACCTGGGGGCAGCCCGTCAGAAAGTCCAGGACGCAATTGCACAGGGCAGGGTTGAGACCCAGGGTCTTCAGCTTGATGAGGAGCTTGGAGGGTACTATGGTGTTGAATGCTGAGCTGTCCTCAATGAACAACATTCTAACATAGGTATTCCTCTTGTCCAGATGGGATAAGGCAGTGTGATGGCGATTGCATCGTCTGGGGACCTGTTGGGGTGGTATGCAAACTGAAGTGGGTCTAGGGTGGCCGGTAAGGTGGAGGTGATATCATCCTTGACTAGTCTCTCAAAGCACTTCATGATGACAAAAGTGAGTGCTACGGAGCGGTAGTCATTTAGTTCAGTTATCTTTGCCTTCTTGGGTACAGGAACAATGGTGGCCATCTTGAAGGTTCTTGAAGCAATCTTGAAGCATCCTCTGTGGAGATGGGAGAACCTTCCAGAAAGACAACCGTCTCTGCAGCACTCCACCAATCAGGCCTTTATGGTGGCCAGACGGAAGCCACTCCTCAGTAAAAAGAAAATGCCAAGGGTGTGCAAAGCTGTCATCAAGGCAAAGGGTGGCTATTTTGAAGAATCTCAAATATAAAATATTTAGATTTGTTTAAAACTTTTTTGGTTACTACATGATTCCATACGTTATTTCATAGTTTTGATGTCAACCATGTAGAAAATAAAGAAAAACCCTGGATGAGTAAATATGTCTAAACTTTTGACTGGTACTATATATTAGTACCAAGCACACTATATATATATATATATATATATATAATGTGTGACACAAAACGGCATCCCACTAACAGTTAGGGAGGGAGAGTAATCCTAAGCACCCCCACTCTGTCCTTTGAGTTTAATCTAACCTGTCTCATATCTCCACCCCACAGCAGAGCAGCATCACGCGCCACTTCAGACGTATACTGCACTAGGCCCTGTGTCACTGACACCCACATCTGTTTTCTCTCCTCTGCTCTGTCATACTGCGACACCCATTCTTCTCTACACTCATACCGCCTTCCCTGGTTCCATCCCTTTCTCCCTCCCTGGGTATCACTCGCTCAGTGCCGTACATACACTACAGTGAGTGATGAACCACATGTGATTCTAATTAGGCCAGACACAGTACCAGTGTATTGTTCCCACCAGCGCTACACTCATCCATTACATACCACTGCCTACCGAGCATACCCCATAGACTATATATATGAAGACGTTGGGGAGAAGTACCACGATAACAGAGGAATTACAGAGAAGTAAATGTTGGCGCCCCAGGGGCCAAAGGCCACGGTTCTCAGTTTGTGTTTATAGTTAGAGGAAAATAATGGTTTTCTTGGATCAGCAGTCATCTAAACACCATTCATCCAAGTCAATTTTTTTGTAGCCTATTCTGTAATATTCTGTCAGGACTGTAATGCTGAGCGGTGGTTCTTGTAAAGTTTGACTAATGGCATGAGGAGTGGCATAAGCATTAACACATGGGTCCTTGCTGCCACTGCCAGAGTGTGTGTGTGTGTGTGTGTGTGTGTGTGTGTGTGTGGTAGGCCCCCTTCTGGCCCTGGATGGTTTGAGATGTCAGGCTGGTGATCAAGGAAAGGCAGGAAGCAGAAGATCCAGTGCATGGTTTTTATTTAAGGCATTTGGAGCAGGTGCAGGTATTTACAAAATTATACTAAAGCCATCAAGATTACTGGACCAGGCTGAAATTAAATAATAAACTAAGAAAAAAACTAGTCAAAAGAAGATAAAGACTGAAGATCAGTCATGACTAGTCTGTGGGGCTCACAGAAGCCCCAACTAACCCTTGCAGAGACAGGTGGCCATTTTGAATTCAAAATAAAGCTCTACACCTGAGCATTTATATTTCTCCTGGCAGCGACCAGGTGACAGGAAACGCTTGTGTTATTAGAAAGCACTTTGTCAAACTAAGCCAATAAACACTTAGCAAAGACTAACACTCAATAAGACTTTAGATACGTTAGAGAATATTATAGCCTGTACGTTACAGATAAATACATAGAATATGTTCAAGATCTAGGATAGAACAGAAACTCTTTCAACCTCCATTAATTAGTACTGGCGTCTTCCTTCTTAATGAGCACCTGAGTGCTTACATGTTTGTAAGACAGAGATCTCTCACACACAAACATTTCTAAGTACTGCTTTAGACTAGCAAATAGTAGGCCTACTGCTTTCAACTAAAAACATTATAAATCAACTTGATCTGATGTCTCTGTAATTTATATCCAATGTTTAGAAAATATTTTGAACAAATCAACCATAGGTAAGACACTCAACCAAAATGCATGTTTGGTGAGGTGACCAAGCAATTATATAAAAATGTTCTGAGACATCGGAGCTGTGAGGGAGCACATAGTCAGCTGACTAGTGTGTGTTAGATCCTTCTTCAGCACAGCAAAGCCTCCCAATAGATCTTATTCTGTATTAGCAGTACATGTGTGTGTGCGTGCGTGCACATTTCGTGAACTAATGTGTGTGTATTTTGTGAACAAATGTGTGTGTGTCAGCACGTATACATGTATGGTCATGCATAACCTCTGGGGGACCCATGGAACCAGAGTTCTCTATGGTATCTGCATAACCTCTGGGGGACCCATGGAACCAGAGTTCTCTATGGTATCTGCATAGACCTCTGGGGGACCCATGGAACCAGAGTTCTCTATGGTATCTGCATAGACCTCTGGGGGACCCATGGAACCAGAGTTCTCTATGGTATCTGCATAGACCTCTGGGGGACCCATGGAACCAGAGTTCTCTATGGTATCTGCATAGACCTCTGGGGGACCCATGGAACCAGAGTTCTCTATGGTATCTGCATAGACCTCTGGGGGACCCATGGAACCAGAGTTCTCTATGGTATCTGCATAGACCTCTGGGGGACCCATGGAACCAGAGTTCTCTATGGTATCTGCATAGACCTCTGGGGGACCCATGGAACCAGAGTTCTCTATGGTATCTGCATAGACCTCTGGGGGACCCATGGAACCAGAGTTCTCTATGGTATCTGCATAGACCTCCTGATCTCTGTGGTAGGTTTTGTGTTTTATCAAAAGCAGATCAGATTGAGCCAGGCGGAGAGAGGGGTGCACAGTACTTAGAGCTAAACCCATATTGGTGATGAAATGACCTAAAACATACAGATTCTGGATAATCCTGAATGAAAAGTTAAAAGCATAAATATCATACCCCCCCCAAAAATGCTAACCGCCCCTGTTATTGTAATGGTGAGAGGTTAGCATGTCTTGGAGGTATGATATTTGTACGTCTAACTTAAACTCCTCATTATTCAAGATTCATTCAGGACTATCCGTAATCATGAAAGCATCCACATTCATGTAGAAACATATTCTATAGGTTTTTTTTTTTACAATGAAAGTGACTCTAAAATGACACTACAACATTTACCATTGATTTCTATTCGGCACAAAATACACAACCAAAACAGACAGCAAAAACTGCAGTCATTTCTAAACGGTTCCCCCGATAAGGATGAAAAACCCCTGAAATTAAAGCTGACAGTCTGCACTTTAACCTCAGTCATTGTATCATTTCAAATCCAAAGTGATAGAGTACAGAGCAAAAACAACAACAAATGTCACTGTCCCAATACTTTTGGAGCTCAGTGTAAATGTATGTGATTGTGACGGCTATTATTTCCTCCAAAGCTATGTGTTGGAACCTTGCCAAGCGTGGAGCATTGAAATGGGATAGGGACGAAGACATATTGAGGGGTGACATCACTGCATTGTTCCGAGTACATTATTGTTGGGGGAATTGTTAGGGTGTTAGGGGGATAAAGAGGAGAGGATGTTCCTGAGTTTAACGCGTGTGAATGCTGAGAGGACTGAGAGATGACTCTCCTGGAACCTGGACAAAGGCACATGTCTTACTGCTGCAGCCTCTGGGAAAGATACAAGATAGGGAGTCTATTCCAGTAGCACTTCTCACTACACCTTGACAAGAGTTCCATCATTGCCACACAGGTGTGTTCCAACTCTCTGCCAATGGGCAATACACAACATTTGACCAACAAGTGCTTTGTTGGACCAACAAGTGTCTACTTGGCACCAGCCCTAATATTTTGTATGTACAGTGCCTTGCGAAAGTATTCGGCCCCCTTGAACTTTGCGACCTTTTGCCACATTTCAGGCTTCAAACATAAAGATATAAAACTGTATTTTTTTGTGAAGAATCAACAACAAGTGGGACACAATCATGAAGTGGAACGACATTTATTGGATATTTCAAACTTTTTTTAACAAATCAAAAACTGAAAAATTGGGAAATATCCAATAAATGTCGTTCCACTTCATGATTGTGTCCCACTTGTTATTGATTCTTCACAAAAAAATACAGTTTTATATCTTTATGTTTGAAGCCTGAAATGTGGCAAAAGGTCGCAAAGTTCAAGGGGGCCGAATACTTTCGCAAGGCACTGTATTATGGAAAATATGAACTCGTCATGAGGGGCCTCAGTGGCACACGGGTCTGCATTCCTCCATCCACACATGCAGCCAGGGCCGGCCCTAGCCTTTTGGGGGCCCCAAGTTAAGTTTAGTTAATTTCCTGCAATTCTACACATTTTGCAAAGGGTGGAGAGATTTGTTTTTAGTTTTTAATATGATATCTGAGTAAGAATGACTAACAAAATCAAATGGGACCCCCCCCAGTCGGTTATTCGACTATGATTGCTACAAGCATAGATAGCTTGCTAGTCTAATTTACCAATTTAAAATGGGATAATTGAGTGACTGTCAGTGACTGACATAACAAGAGACAAACTGCTGATGCACAAGCACATTTAGAAAATGCACCT
Organism: Oncorhynchus mykiss; assembly: GCF_013265735.2. NCBI lineage: Eukaryota > Metazoa > Chordata > Actinopteri > Salmoniformes > Salmonidae > Oncorhynchus > Oncorhynchus mykiss. The sequence goes on from NC_048576.1 coordinate 32,166,166, forward strand.
TGTGTATTGTACAATTCTAACTCTCATCAGTAAGTTGAGTTCCTGACAGTTCCTCCCCAAAAAAGCAGGCCTTCAAAAGGGGGTGCAGGCCACCTGTTGGCCATCCCTGGTCTAGCTGGTCTGACCAGCATGGTCTAGCTTGTTACCAATTGACACATACCAGCTTATGCTGGTGACACCGGCATACTCGTGACCAAGTTGGTCCAGGATGGTCTGACCACACCCATCATTAACATATTTCCCAGCATGCTGATTTTTATAATTGTTTGTTTCAATATCTTTGTTGTGTTTGTTGCACGTACATTGATTGACTAATTAATCTTATGCTACACAAAGATAAATAACATACATTTGGCAAAACTAATCCAATCTGTCAGCTGGACTTAATGCACCCGTTAGTTACCGAAATGGTTGTTTCAGTTTAGATGGTTTAGGTAGTCTGATTTATTCATCTGGCAGTCATTCTGAATGCATATTGTGGGTGAATAAAAGTTCAAATTGTTGGATATCCCCACTAAACATCACTTTGCAAGACGGCATGATGACATGAAGCTGGTTTTGTAACAGCGAAGGCTGGTCACCAGAAAAAAAACATGCAGCGAAGACTGGTCATCACGAAAACACAGCGAAGGCACCAGCAAATACACAACAAAGTCTGGTCATCAGCAAAATGCCCTTTCCTTTCCCCCCTCATGAAACATTCAATGTGCCGCCACAAAGACGGTTGAGGAAACAACAGTGAAGCTGTGAGTGTGAAAGAGAGAAATGTGTGAGACAGCTTTGCCTGACATAAAGCTGGATGTCGCTTTCAATTAAAAGCAACAACACGGCCTTGAAGAGAGAGAAACAAACAGCTCAGAGGGAGGGAGGGTCCAGCTTCTCAAACAGACCAGTTGTTTAGTAATATGTCACAACTGACAAGGCAAGAAATAAACTCTGATTTTGTTCTCCTATGATATTCAAATCACATGGCCTGGAATTTGAGAGTTGTTTGGAAAAAAAGTAAATAAATATAATCCTAAACATTAACATTTCTAGCCTTCAAGTTTCTAGGTCATACAAATATTAATACAAATTGCTTATGAGCAACATAAGTCAGAGTGTCATTTCTCAAAACAGAGAGTACAGGTGGGGTCTATGAGGAGCTCTCACAGTGTGGAAGTCCCCTTTCACCTGGCTGCCGGCTGGCCAGACGGTGCTGTGCAGAGTGCTTTGTGATCAGGCTAACCAGATCGTGGTGAGAAATTACCGGGGCCCAATGAGGCCAGCTGTAAGGCGAGAGGCCCTGGATGGGGCCGCACCCACAGGAGGGGGGGTTCTTTCACATGACGTGATGCTAGCTTTGGGCCTGACTGTAACAGATCCAGCACAGCTCCTCTCTTCAGGCCTCCTCACACACCTTTGTGTCTGTCTCCTTCCTGCCATGTCGCCCATTGAGACACTTGCACTCAGCCACTTCACAGGCCCTGTACAGAGCACTGGTAGAACCCAGGACACTGAGCTAGTGTTTTTGATACCGCCTCAGGCCGGATGTGTGTGTGTGTTGCAGGATGTGTGAACGGAGCGCTGAGCTCTTACCACCACTAGAGGAGTCAAGGATACCTCCAAGTCCCATCCACCATAGCAGGGCCAGAGAGCCACAGGAATGCAGCATCTGTGTACAGCTCAGCTCCTTCAATCCAACCGGGGCCAAAAACGTAAACACACATTAGCTGACTAAAGCGTCCCAACCCGCTGGTTTACATGCCACCCATAACTCTGTGAAGGGCTGTTTGTTTTCGACTCAGGCTCTGCCACGCAGCTACGTAAACATCCCGGCTTATGCAATGTATTATTGTTTCCTTTCTTTTTGTCACAACCAATTGTCTTAAGAGCTGAAAACGCCACAGTGAGGGCCTCTCGTCCGTTCTGAGGTTAATTGCTGGTGACTTTCCGTACAAGAACCGCAGGGCCAGCTTTCGTAATGAAGCGCTCCGTATTCGCTGCGAGATCATTTGAAGAGCCGTTTGTCAGCACAGAAGTCACAACAGTTCAAGCGGCAGGGAATATTAGCATCACCTGACAAGCGGTGTGTCTAGACTGCCACCAGGGATGGGGCGCAGACTCACTAGAGGAAACCTGTAATGTGTTTAGGTTTTCATCAGGAGGATTATTTTTCACGTCACAGGATTATATAGACTAAAATCAGTACCCTGTGGATGTCAGTTGACTCCACCATCGACAATTACTCATGATTTCCAATCAGAATAGTACTAAATACTAATCCTGATGGTAAATGCTGCAGTTCTGTCCACTATGGTAAAAATATAAATAGTATTAGTGTTTCTCATAATACATCAGGGAGAGTAGGCCTAGTCCTTTCCGACTCCCTAAGGAGGGCAATCAAGGGGCCTCTGCTGGCTCTACTTCAACTTTAGAGGGGCCTAAGCAGGTGTGGCCTACCAGGCCAGTTCCAGGTCAATAACAAGGCCTCCAGTAGAGGTCAGGACAATCTGTAGTGGTGGTCCATATTTCTCCATACGGTCATTATACAGTCTCTAATGAGGGTCCCTGGTTGTTACGGGAAGAATATTACAGCTGTCATCTATACTTTTAGTGATTTTTCATTATAAAACTGTGGTATGTGTGTTAAAATAAAACAACATGAAATTCCATACATTTTGAAGAATACAAATTGAAATGTGAGAAGGACATATAGATTTCTGTGACACAAAACATCAAAAACAAAACAGATAAAACAGAAACACATACATGGTTTTTACATTCAAAGAAATTAGAAAAGCTTAAGAGCATCCATTGATTGTATTCCTGTCTTATTCTTACAGAGAAAAGTATTCAAAGTGGCAAAGTAATTATTTAAATCTACCGTTAAAAATATTGAATAGTGTAATATTTTTTGCATGAATTACAATCAAATTCATCAACATACTTTTCGTTAGTGGAGAATCGTGGACTATCAAAAACAAAAAGAACATGACAAGCTTGCCGATGGATGCCCCTACTAAATATTTTACCCCAGTCCAGCAGAAGATCCACCCAAAACATAGTCCATGTGGGCTTTAATGACATTATGAAGGGCAGCTCTGAACAGTTGAAACTGGATTTTAAAGAGCTGATTGATTCTCTGCTAGACACGAATAAAAGCCATCATATCTGGCACTTTAACCTCTCTGAAACGTGGCATTGAACGCTTTAGCAGGATTCTCTCTTCACAACTGGCAACATGATTATCGCAGCTCAATGGGTTTGCCTTTTGTTGACAATTTATACCTTTTGGAAACAAAACAACTTTTATTAGGAGGATGGGATCCACCCAAATCATTTGGGTTCCTGGATCCTTTCACAGCATTATAAGGCTGCGTTGAGACAATGTCTTATCAATGATCCAAGCCCAACTCAGATGTATGGTGGTATCATACATTTTGTATTGTAGATACAGTGCATTCGGAAAGTATTCAGACCTCTTTAATTGTTCCACATTTTGTTACGTTACAGCCTTATTCTAAAATGTATTACATTGTTTCCCCCCCCCCTCATCAATATACACACAATACCCCATAATGACAAAGCAATTTTTTTGATGAAATATCACATTTTCCTAAGTATTTAGACCCTTTACTCAGTACTTTGTTGAAGCACCATTGGCAGCGATTACAACCTCGAAACTTTTTGGGTATGACGCTACAAGCTTGGAACACTTGTATTTGGAGAGTTTCTCCCATTCTTCTCTCAAGCTCTGTCAGGTTGGTTGGGGAGCATCGCTGCACAGCTATTTTCAAGTCTCTCCAAAGATGTTCGATCGGGTTCAAGTTCGGGCTCTGGCTGGGCCACTCAAGGACATTCAGAGACTTGTCCCAAAGCCACTCCTGTGTTGTCTTGGCTGTGTGCTTAGGGTCATTGTCCTGTGGAAGGTGAACTCTTGCTCTTCTGCACCCCAGTATCTCTACTTGCACATCATCATCTGCACATCTATCACTCCAGTATTAATGCTAAATTGTATTTATTTTCACATCTATGGCCTATTTATTGCCTACCTCCTACATTTGCACACTGTACATAGATTTTTCTATTTTTCTTTTCTTTTGGGTTATTGACTGTACGTTTGTTTATGTGTAACTCTGTGTTGTTGTTTTTGTCGCACCACTTTGCTTTATCTTGGCCAGGTCGCAGTTGTAAATGAGAACTTGTTCTCAACTGGCCTAACTGGTTTAATAAAGGCTAAATAAAATGTAAAAAATAAAAACCTTCGCCCCAGTCTGAAGTGCTGAGCAGGTTTTCATCAAGGATCTCGCTGTACTTTGGTCTGTTCATCTCCCAGCCCCTGCCGCTGAAAAACATCCCCTAGCATGATGCTGCCACCACCACGCTTGGCATTCAGGCCAAAAAGTTACATTTTGGTTTCATCAGAAGAAAGAATCTTGTTTTTCTTGGTCTGAGAGTATTCATGTGCCTTTTGGCAAACTCCAAGCGGGCTGTCATGTGCCTTTTACTGAAGAGTGGCTTCCGCCTGGCAACTATACCGCAAAGACCTGATTGGTGGAGTGCTGCAGAGATGGTTGTCCATCTGGAAGGTTCTCCCAACTCCACAGAGGAACACTGGACCTCTGTCAAAGTGACCATCAGGTTCTTGGTCCCCTCCCAGACCAAGGCCATTCTCCCCCGATTGCTCAGTTTGGCCAGAAGGCCAGCTCTAGGAAGAGTCTTCCTAGTTCCAAACTTCTTCCATTTAAGAATGATGGAGGCCACTGTGTTCTTGGGGACCTTCAATGCTGCAGACATTTTTTGGTAATCTTCCCCAGATCTGTGCCTCAACACAATCCCGTCTTGGAGCTCTACGGACAATTTCTTCGACCTCATGGCTTGGTTTTTCCACAATCAAGTTGTAGAAACATCTCATGGATGATAAATGGAAACAGGATGCACTTGAAATCCATTTTGAGTCTAATATCAAAGATTCTGAGTACTTACGTAAATACAGTATTTCTATTTTTTGATAACATTTCTAAAAACCTGTTTTCGCTTTGTCATTATGGGGTATAGTGTGTAGATTGATGAGGGAAAAAAACTATTTCATACATTTTAGAACAAGGCTGTAACATAACAAAATGTGGAAAAAGTCAAGGGGTCTGAATACTTTCCAAATGCACTGTAAATACAAATGCATACTGTAAACACATTGGAAAAACAAATGCCCAATTGATTCTGTCCCAGATTGACAAAATGATAATTTCTCATCAACATTTCAAAAATATTTACAAAGACTAGTTGGATGGGGAAACATCTGAGTTATTTTAAAAAGTGTTTCTCTCACTTTGTGAGTACATATGTAACCAGTTTCAGGAAACTAGGGGGTATGTCACGGGTCACTACTTCATAGAAGAGCAGTTTGAACGTAAACTATGACAATCGGTTTGTATTGCTAGTACTCTATGGATTGGGATCATGCTTCATTGTTTAGCTAGCTAGCTTCATGTATAAACAAAATACTCCTTAAAGCTGACTGTTAGCTAGCTAGCTGACATTAGATGTCTGGCTCGCTCGCTAGCTAACATTACGTTTATGATCTGTGTGTAGTAATGTTCTCAGAATGCCATTTAACACAGCTAGTTATAGCATAATGTTAGCTAGCTAACTAGTTAACATTGAACCTATTTGGTTGACTTTAGCTAGCTATGACAATAGGTTTGTATTGCTAGTACTCTATGGATTAGGATTATGGGTCATTGTTTAGCTAGCATGTCTAAACAAAAGACTTCACTTCACAAGATGATTACATGACCCATCAAGCTGGCCAGGTGTGTCTGACAGTGATTATGGCCATCTATTGTATAATAATGCCAGAATATTTGTATCTGGAATTTGTCTTTCAGCATCAGTAGAACACGCCTGACTCTCCTCAACCAGCCATACAAGGAGAATGGTCTAATGCCTCCCATCAAAAAGAGAGCTGCCCCAAGCAAGCACAGGTTACACCTGAAGCATGAGGACTTGCTGCGAGTGGTGAACTTCAACAACTACGCGGAAGATAATGCAATAGTATTACCAGGACACCACACAGGCCACAAACACTTTGGTGGAAAGCTGCTGCCATCCCATGTGACAAAAGCAGCAGTGTGGCGTCTCTACGAGGAATCGATGACAACACTTGGTATGTAAAGCATAAACAACACGTTTTGATTATTTAATTGACCTCCAACATGTTTGGCATTACTTGATTGGCAGATACTTATGCTGTAAAGGAGAAAGAAAATTAATTCAGGTTAAAAATATGGAAAGAAGAAAAGGACTTCAAGGATAAAGTGGAGCAGAGGTTCTGTATAGGCAATCCAAGAAAAGCATGGGAAGGGCATAATGCAATGATGGGAAAAGAAAGGAAAAGAGAGAACAATAATATGGTAGACTGTTCATCCTTTGTAAACAACCTAAATTGTTTTTAATGGAAGATTTGATCCCGGGCGATTTTAAAGACGAATGTAAACAAATATGTGAGACTTTCCCCAAATCCTCTCCTGTCAAGATAACAGAGAACGAGGTGGCCTCATGCTTGCTAAATATTAAGCCACACAAAGCACCGGGCCAGACGGACTACGGGGCAAAGTACTGAAGGTCTGCGCCGACCAGCTCAAGGGAGTTCTCACACGACTGTTTCAACTCCTGCTGAGCACCTGTACAGTTCCAAAATGGAAGGTGTTGATAATTTTACCGGAGCCTAAGAAATCGACCTGTGGTCCTCACGGCTCTTTTGGCCAAATGCATGGAAAGGGTTGTTAGTACAGTAAGCACCTTACCCTTTCCATAGCGGATCAACTGGACCCGTTACAGTTTGCCTAGAAGGCACAGAGGGGGAGTCACCTTCAACATGCAAAATCATAGGCATACATTTTATTTATTGATTTTAGTTCAACTCCAATACAATGCAAGTACACACACTGCTGAAACGACTAATGGTCCTGAATGTTAATGGATGCCTCGCAGGTTTGATCAAGGACTTTTTAACTGACCGCCCACAGAGGGTCCTCTCTGTTGAACTGACCCTGAACACAGGGGTGCCCCAGGGGTGTGTCCTTTCACCGTTGTTGTTCTCCATCTACACTGACGAGATGAAAAGCCAAAGAAACAATGTGAGCCTTTTTATGTACCATGATGACATGGCTCTGGTAGGACTCTTTTTTTAAAGATGCCACGTCAGATGGGGACAAACAGTATATAAAGTATGCTAATGTATTGGTGTGAAGGCATTTGGGCAGAGGTGTAAAGTAATTCAGTAAAAACACTTTAAAGTACTGCTTAAGTATTTTTTTGGGGCTATCTGTACATTACTTTACTATTTATATTTTTGGCAACTTTTACTTCACTACTAATAATAATTTATACTTATACTTTTGATACTTAAGTACATTTTAGGAATTCCATTTACTTTTGATACTTAAGTATCTTTAAAACCAAATACTTTTAGACTTTTACTCAAGTATTATTTTACTGGGTGACTTTTACTTCAGTCATTTTCTATTAAGCTACCTTTACATTTACTCAAGTATAACAATTCAGTACTTTTTCCACCACCGGATGTGGCTGGGGGTTATAGCATTTCTTTCACATCAATTTAGACAAGTGTGTCTGGGTAAGCGTCATCTAATATTTATAAAATATTTTTATCTGGACACTTTCTGATTACCTGGAATTTTTCCTTATTGTAGGCTACTACCACTTTTAATCTTAATCTTTACTACACTACTCACTGTAGTGTGAGCACATGACCCCAGTGATACTCATCCAAGCCTTGTTTCTTAGCAAGCGGTTTATCCTAGTGTCCTTAATCTTTAAGCCTTATAACTCCTCCTCCACATCAGGTCCACATGTTGTGTTGATAAGTGGGCCTGTGTCCACCGCTATCATTAGCCCGTTTCCTCTAGATTCCAGCTGATGCTGCCAAGGCCTATCTCAAAGACATGCGGGCGCAGGCCAGACTGCTTGGCACACGGGAATGGACCTGCTTATGTAAAAGTGAATAACCAGAAACAACCATGGGTTATTACAGCAGAAACTATGCTACATTAGGAATCCATCACATACATAGCACCTTCCAGTATATAGGCCAAGCAGAGTTTATGATGCATTGGAAACAGAGCCTGCTTCTACTAAAGTCCTGCTACTGAGTCCCCACCATCACAGCACACAGATGTCAATTTGGTGTGGCTTTCTGTTTTAGATATATTTCACCACCCAAACAAAGGTACTCCAAGGCAACAACATTTTTCAAAGAACAATAACACACTCAATCGACTACAGAATATTTACTCGATTGTGGATATATTTCTCAGCTTGAAAGGAGCTTGTTTGTACTGTAGACAGCCCCCAGATTCCTTTGGGTCAATGACAGCCCGGTCTGTCGGCTCACGCTAACCAAACTACAGCCACTTCTAGTGAACACATGCCATCGGTCAATAGCACTCTGGTGGAGATGGCAAGTTAATTACATCTGAAAAGCAAACAGAGCTCTAGCCAAGGCGATGCCCGACAGTCATTCTTCAGGGCACGGTGCCAGCTCTCATCTGGACCGGCCCACCACCATGGGAGCAGCAGGGGACAACATAGCCTACTCAGCTCATTATACTGTTTGGTGTTCGTTATACATGTTTTCTCACACAGCAGCAGTAGCTTTCTTCTAGCATGGTTAAACCAGACTGAAGAGTACAGCATTCAGTTTGGTTTTACCAAGCTAAGCTAACCCTCATCCTCCATCTAGTCTGCCATTTTCTGAGGTTTCGTAAATAGTACTCTAGGCGAACCAAACCATACACCTGTATGAAGCAAGGAGGACTGACAGGTCTTCACCCAGAAATGTTTTTATGAGGCGCTCAAGCGTCAGCAGCCTCATCAATCACTGTGAGGCACCATGGGATATGAAGTCCAGCTTGATTCATCAGTGGAGCCTTGTAATATGTGCTTCACTACTACAGACTACAGAGCATGACTGACTGCAACACTCTCTCCTGACTAAAAACATGCATCCTTGAACATGATCAAACCTGGGGTTCAAAAAGTATATGTTTTTTCTTTCAAATTCTTTAGCTGCGCTTGATTGAGCTTGCTTGGTGAATTGGAACCAATGAAATAGTAACAAAAGTACAAAGCTGATATTCTGGCACTCCAAAATCAAATGCGCAAAGAATATGAAAGACAGCAAATACTATTTGAACCCAGGTCTGGCTGTTATATATATATATATATATATATATATATATATATATATATATATATATATATATATATATATATATATATATAAAGCTCTGTTAAAATCAGACAAGATGTCCTGTTGAAAATACCATGGCACATTCTCGCAACAAAATGAGGAGTGAAGTTTTACAGCACATAAACCACACAACACAAGCGTTTCTGTTTAAGAGATAGCACCCCACATTTAAAGAGTTACCAGAATTCCTACTGTCTTCACTCCACGATAAAACAATGGTAGTGGTTAAAGATGAGTCAGATTCCAGATTCTATCCTTCCTTGTTTCCCAGGCCTTATTTTTTAGAAATAGATCTTGTCTCTCCCTAAATAGTTATTGATTATGGTGACACAATATCCCAGATTGCAGCAGTCACTACTCTTAAACCTTTGGATGCCGTCTACCATAGCGCCATTCGTTTTATCACTGGTGGCAGTTTTAATACACTGCATCCTGTATCAAAAGTTTGGCTGGTCCTCATTAAAGTCCTGTAGCTCAATTCATTACTCCCTCTTTGTTTACATAGCTTTACTACACAAGCTTCCAACTTACCTAACTTCGTTGCTAACGTATAAAAGAATGAGCTACCAAACCCTCTCACAGGGTTGGTTAACTCTTCAGATACCTCTGATCTCCACGGAATTAGGTAAATCCGCTTTAAGTTTTTACACTCACTTACATTTGGATTACCTGGTGCCACTGGGGCATTTTAAAACCCTGATGATAAATGAGTTCACTGAGGTGTGCAATTGTTTTGATTGATTGATTTAGTAACTTGTTTATGACGGTTGTGATGTTGGTGATGTTCTGGTGTAGTGTACTTCACATTTTTTCTTGTTATATTTTTTACCTTTTGCTTTGTGGTCTCGGGCACCATTGACAATGAGACCCTGGTCTCAACTGGGCTCCCTTGATGATTAAATACAAATAAAATATTAACTCCACATGGTCCATCAATTGTATAGAGACTTCTACACCTGTTTGATTAGCTTGGTAAATATGGTAAAGATTATGTTGACCCTCATGGCACACGGTTACATAGTGAGAGATTTGGTGCTGGGAGGCTGGATGAAAGCTTATGAGCATTCAAATGAAATGACTGATGTTGGCAGTGACTTTAGTTAGAAGATCATGAAACTAGCCAAATGAAAATAAAACTTGGCCATAGGCATTCCTTTAAACATCTCCTGGACCAAGCATTTTCTGCTTTTCCTGTACGTATAGCCCTTTTAAACAACCCCAGGAACACAGTGCACTTAATATTCCATAGGGTACACCTCTGTACTTCCTTTACCGTCCTAAACGTACATTATCTGTCCTCCTCCTGCACTCCGTCTCCTCCACTTTCCCCTCTCTTCCCTGTGCTAATTCATCCCAGGTGTGCTGCTTTCACTGCAGTGCCCGAGCTACCCCCTCCCTCCCTCCCTCCGATGGAGCTCTAATTCAAACCAGCCCGGCTCTCCCCTCGCATTACTTGTTGTTACACTTTATTGAGTTTGCCGCCAAATTCAGTCAACAGATTTACATAATTACGGGAAAGGCTGTGTGAGACGAATGGGAAATTCAGTTAGGAAACCACCGGTGACAAGAGGCCTAGGTTATTCCCCATTGACCCAATCACTGGAGGGTATGAGGGGGGGCTAGACCTCCTCTATACCCATACATACAGCCATGGTGAGAGCCTCTGTAACTAAAGGGGTTGTTTGTCTGTGTTTGAGAGGATGAATAAGCAGACTAGTGGAAATAACCGATTGTTATTATACAGTAACAACATGCTATAGTGACACCTATAGGATGAGCCACTGTCTGTCCATGGTGGTGGGGGTCTGTCTGGCCTTGATGAGGAGTGGTGAACTCTCATCCACTAATGCTAGATCCCGGTTACAGTAGAGCAGGGAAACCCAACACCCACACTGCCCCTTTTAGTGAACACACACGGGTCAAACCTTCCTGTTAGTAATGCAGGCAAACTAGCAGGACTGTCATTTATCCTCCTTTTTTAGTATATGGTGGCTAGTTCTCATGGTGACTCCGTAAGGAACTTCTTAAACAGTTTGACGAAGCTGACCTCCCAGTCACATTACATTCCACTTTTAAAAGATTCTTGATCCATCCTTGAGGGCAGGATCAAACCTTTGTAGGCTAAATGGTAGCTGGACCCTAACAGGGGTCGGGTTTGGAACACACTAACTATAGCTGGTAAATGAAGAGGAAGGGCGGGAAGTTTTGGCTTGAGCCGCCACGGGTCTCGTCTCCTGCTTAGCATGGAAAGATATATTAATTACACCTTTCATATGGCACTGCCAAATATAACCATTAAAACATTCATTTAATTTTAGTATGGTTGGGTCACATATATTTTTTTATTTGAGAGAAATAGTGTTGCGGTATTTTACTTTTCTTTTTTAGGCCGTAGCGCGTTTCCACAGGGCCTCTGTAAAAACAGTGCGCCATGCAGCTGGGAGAATATACAGTGGGTCTGTGGTCAGGTGCCCATCCTATCCCTGCTGCCTAACTACAGCTCCTCTAATACTCTTCCACTGACTCTCTCTCTCAAAGGGTCAATTGTTTTATTTTCTCTTTTATTAATGGAGGGCTTTATGACCAGGGTTTTTTTGTATTGGTCCTTACTACAGGTCAGGGGTCACAGTGAAAACCTGTCTCGTTACAACGACCACATTCCATCACAGTCTCCCATGGTAACGAGGGACCTGGGATCTTTTGCTGCTCAAAGTTATGGATGGTGAGATCTAAGAGCTATAGTCAAACAGCCTTATTTATGACAGTCTTTTGTGAAGCTGTCAACATAAAACCTATGCGATTCAGACAATAAACTAAGAATAATGAGTATAGATAATATCCATTCCAGCAAACAATTTACAGTGTTTGAGTGAAGAAAAGAGGTAAAAATGAAAACAGTCATGGCATCTCATGGATGAAAGTCATAGAAAGATCATAGAATTGAGGTTGAAGAAAACTACAAGTACAATAATAAGCTATAACAAAAATCTATGAATTACTTTCTATGTTCCTTATCATTAGTGTGGTCTACCATGCCAAAAACAAAAACGAGTGAAATGCGAAAGGGCCCAGATCTCTCTCACACTAGATGACAACAGTTGGCTAGAGCTTTCCTTTAGAAACAGAGGTTCACAACTGTGTACTGTATGCGTGTATTATTCAACCCAACATAATTATCTGGTGTGATATTTATTTATTTAACTGTGTTTCTGGATGGTAAAATGTTTTCAGTGTAACCTTAAATGACTAAAACCAGATATAAAGTATTAATAAAATATATCGGAGCTATATATTTTTTAAATAAGATCATCTTTGAGAACTAACAATTGCCAAAATAGAAACTAGAATTGAAACTAAAATTGTAAAAATGTCATGGCATGGGCACCCCATTAAATTTGTTATGTTTTTCTCGCTTCATATTCGTCGCAATTTGCCACGCCCACTTAAATAAATCCTAGGGGAAACACTGCGTTTAAGTCTAACTTCTATATAAAGAAGTGTGTGTGTGTGTGTGTGTGTGTGTGTGTGTGTGTGTGTGTGTGTGCGTGTGTGTGTGTGTGTGTGTGAAAAAGAGACTGGAACCGAAAGGATAGTGTTGTGAACATTTTAAGTATTAGCAGGCCTTCAAGCCATAAGCCGTCTCTAAGATAAACCACTCCTGTGCTCCAGTATCATAAAGCCAGATTGTGGTCAGCTTCTGAAGGGCTAGGCAGGCAGTGAAACAGACAAAGTCCACACTTTACCTCGGAAAGAATAACACCAGAGGTTTTTATATCAGAAATGTAAAAAAAAAGAAGAGGAAGGTATACATAGGGGAAAGGAATATCATTCCAATGTTTTCCTGTGCAAAATGGACAAACTCAGCAATTATGCCTAATGCAATAGTAAAAGTCTGAATTATTATGTGGCCAACCACAATAAATACCTCCATTGATGCTATACACTGGGATACACTAAAACAGTGGTAGATAGAGAGTGGCAGGCCCTGGAGAAGCAAACTTAAGCAACCATCACAGATACAATGTTGAATACTAGGGATAAGGTGGGACAAAGTGATTCTCCAAAAGGTTTTGTATAATTTCAGCCAGTACAGATGCAGGATCCTAATTTGATCACCCGGTTGAAGGAGAACTTTCCTGCAATGCAGGAAAAGTAAAACCTGTAGTGTATTTGAGTTTAAAAAGTCTTCTGAAGTTAAACATTTGCATGAATTATTATTATCCACATTTCCTGTTTCAGCTAGATTAATTTCCTGCTGTAGCAAACTGGCTCAAATTAAAATCCTACATTCGTTGTTTTGAACGTAGTGTTAACGAGCCAAAATGGTTCCAAAAACTGTTGCACAAGTGTGTACTACATCATCCATTTCCTATGATATGTCACAAATTGCAATTCGTGTGATATGTTACCAATTCTAATTTGTGCAATACATTATGAATCTGTCAGTGCTTAAGATCCCGGACCTCAAGTTAAAATCCCATTTTCCCACACCTTAATTTACAATGATCAAATGCAGCACGAGACAATAGGAAAAACGGAGGGAGAGAGACAGCGGGGCGGAAGAGAAAGAAAGAGAGAGAAGTAGATGAATACTAGATTGAGGGTATGGGAGAGTAACGAATAAACCTCTTCGCCAATAGCCATAAGAGAGGGTGAGAAATAACAGTTCGAAAGGAAATAAATCCAAACCCCAACTATAATTAAGAAGAAAATCCTTCAGCTTTCTCTTCCATTGGCTTTTGCTGAGTATCAAAATTAGACCATGCAGTGCTAGGGAAAGGAGTATGGCCAGTGTCCAGTTTAATTTGGAGTGTCCTGAACATTCCCCCGTCACCTGGGTTGTTTCAACAGTTACCCTGCCTAGTGTTAAAGATGTAATCCACATTAGGGATTCGCTCTCTCGACACTGTGCCATGGCTAGGGGAGAGACAGGGAAACCAAACACCAGGCAGACATATGTCTAAACAAAGAGTGATTTCTCACAATGGATTATACAACCCTAGAAGAATAATCCTAGAAGAATCCAGTGATTACATATGCATTCATGGATGCCAAGGGAAGCCAGGCTTGCCCCAAAAAATTTACCAAGAAAAAATATATATGTATTTACACTACCGGTCCAAAGTTTTAGAACACCTACTCATTCAAGGTTTTTTCTTTATTTGTACTATTTTCTACATTGTAGAATAACAGTGAAGACAACAAAACTATGAAATAACACATATGCAATCATGTAGTAACCAAAAGGCCGGCGAGCATTTGGCCTCCCTTGATAAAAAAAAAAGTTAAAAATAATAGCAAATCAGCATTGAGCTAAACTGAGTGAGTTCAACTGTGAATGGTCCCGGCGCACCAAAAAAAAAAAAAAAAGTGTCAATGGAAGCCCGTTTGGATTTGGCGTCAGTCCTATAAAATCACAGAGAGCATACGTCACTGACAGAAACAACTTGAATTGTTGCATCTCGTTGTGTTGTAGTCCTCCGGTGGCTAGCTAGCCAGCTAGCTAAAATTGTCCCTTTACTAAATTAGCCATGGATGGAGATGGGGATTTGGACTTGTGGTTTTACTTAAATCTCAGTTCTGGCCAATGGTTATAATGGCGTTCCTGATTCAACCATTGATTGTGCCCCTGGCCTGATAGGATTATAGTTCAATATGTAGCTTGATGTAGAAGGCTAATGTTAACTAGCTATCATGAATGGATGTTAGACTAGCAAGCAGGCACTAAAAAAAGCGTGTACAGTATGACAGAGTGATAGACCATTTTGTCAACAAGAAAGAGCGGAGGATGGCATAGGCGTTTCTCTGGACAGCCACGTCTTATCTAGCTTACGTTGATTTAACTAAATTGTTCTTGGTATCTTTTAGTTGTCACTGTATTGGAATAAGCATAGGTGATTTGATGATGAAATGTTGAAGTAGTGGGGGCAGCTCCTGTTTTCTTTGCGACTTGTGGTGGTTCTAAATCAATAGTTGTTTGGTGGTCTGTGTTACGCCTGTCGTCGGAAGGAGTGGACCAAAGCGCAGCGTGAAAAGTGTTCATGATTTTCTTTATTATCAAAAAACACTCGAACAAAGTAACAAAACGAAAGCGAACAGTTCTGTCAGGTAACAGAGACTAAACAGAAAATAACTACCCACAAACACATGCAGGAAAAAGGCTGCCTAAGTATGATTCCCAATCAGAGATAGACAGCTGCCTCTGATTGGGAATCATACTCAGCCAAAATAAAGAAATAGACAACATAGAATGCCCACCCCAAATCACACCCTGACCTAACCAAATAGAGAAATAAAACGGCTCTCTAAGGTCAGGGCGTGACAGTCTGAAAATGGCGGAAACATGAACTTGTTGACCATGCTGTAGGTCATGTAACTGTTTGTTACATGCAATATGCATTGTGGACTTCACCAGACAGAGGTTGCTCTCTGGTTATGTGATGAAACAAAGGTGTGGTTTCATTTATTCTGCCACCATCTCTTCTTATTATCTGGGCCTTTAGGCCTATATATCACGGTCGCAAGGCATATGAACTAACAGGTTTGTATCTGTAATGGTTCCAGCAAAATTAAGGCAGTTATACATTTTTTTTAAAAATCAATACATTCACAACAGATTTCACAACATGTGAAGTGTGCGCCATCAGGCCCTTACTCTACGACCACATATCTACAACACAAAATCCATGTGTATGTTATTGCGTGCATGCGTCTGTGCCTGTTTGTGTTGCTTCACAGTCCCCGCTGTTCCACAAGGTGTATTTTTATGTTGTTTTTAAAAAATCTAATATTACTTCTTGCATGAATTACTTGATGTGGAATAGAGTTTCATGTAGTCATGGCTCTATGTAGTACTGTGCACCTCCCACAGTCTGTTCTGGACTTGGGGACTGTGAAGAGACCTCTGGTGGAATGTCTTGTGGGGTATGCATGGGTGTCCGAGCTGTGTGCTAGTAGTTCAAACAGACAGCTCAGTGCATTTAACACTGCTCAATACCTCTCACAAATACAAGTAGTAATGAAGTTAATCTCTCCTCCACTTTGAGCCAGGAAAGATTGACATGCATATTATTAATGTTAGCTCTCTGTGTACATCCAAGAGCCTGCCATGCTGCCCTGTACTGAGCCAACTGCAATTTTCCTAAGTCCCTCTTTGTGGCACCTGACCACACGACTGAACAGTAGTCCAGGTGTGGCAAAACTAGGGTCTGTAAGGACCTGCCTTGTTGATAGTGCTGTTAAGAATGCAGAGGAGCACTTTATTATGGGGAGACTTCTCCCCATCATAGCTACTGTTGTATCAATATGTTTTGACATGACAGTTTACAATCCAGGGTTACTCCTAGCAGTTTAGTCTCCTCAACTTGCTTAATCAACACAATATTCATTACACGATTTGAGGTTTAGGGTTTAGTGAATGATTTGTCCCAAATACAATGCTTTTCGTTTTTGAACCAACTTATTCCTTGCCACCCACTCTGAAACTAACTGCAGCTCCTTGTTAAGTGTTGCAGTCATTTCAGTCGCTGTAGTAGCTGACGTGTATAGTTTTGAGTCATCCGCATACATAGACGCACTGGCTTTACTCAAAGCCAGTGGCATGTCGTTAGTAAAGATTGAATACATCAAGGGGACTAGACAGCTGCCCTGGGGAATTCCTGATTCTACCTGGATTATGTTGGCGAGGCTTCAATTAACGAACACCCTCTCTGTTCTGCTAGACAGGCAACTCTTTATCAACAATATAGCAGGGAGTGTAAAAAAATAACACATACGCTTTTCCAGCAACGGACTATGATCGTTAATGTCAAAAGTCTAAAAAAAACAGCACCCACAACTTATATTTTTGTATTAAAAATAAATAAATAACACATTTTCATTTTTTACCCTTTTTTCTCCCCAATTTCGGGATAGCCAATTGGTAGTTACAGTCTTGTCCCATCACTGCAACTCCTATACGGACTCGGAGAGCCATGCCTTCTCCGAAACACGACCCTGCCAAGCCGCACTGCTTCTTGACACACTGCCCGCTTATCCCGGAAGCCAGCCACAACAATGTGTCGGAGGGAACACTGTCCAACTGGCGACCGTGTCAGCGTGCATGCCCGGCCCTCCACAGGAGTTGCTAGAGCGCGATGGGACAAGGACATCCCGAGCAGCCAAACCCTCCCCAAACCTGGACGATGCTGGGCCAAATGTGAGCCGCCTCATGGGGCTCCCGGTTGCGGCCGGCTGCGACACAGCCCGGGATCGAACCCGGATCTGTAGTGATGCCTCTAGCACTGCGATGCAGTGCCTTACACTGCTGCGCCACTCGGGAGGCACTACCCCCACAATATTTGTATTATCAATTTCTCTCAGCCAATCATAATCAGTAATTTGTGTAAGTGCTGTGCTTGTTGAATGATCTTCTCTATAAGCTTGCTGAAAGTCTGCTTGTCAATTTGTTTACTGTAAAATAGCATTGCCTCTGGTTAACAAAGGGTTGGTAACAGGCTGATTGGTTGGCTATTTGAGCCAGTAAAGGGGGCTTTACTATCCTCAGGTAGGATAATAACTTTTGCTTCCCTCCAGGTCTGAGGTCACACACATTCCAGTAGGCTTAAATTGAAGATATGGCAAATAGAAGTGGCAATATCATCCGCTATTATCCTCAGTAATTTTCCAGGTTATAGAGCAAACAACGCAATTATTTTTTCTGGCTTCCCCAGTGATTTTACCCACGCACCGCTACTGTAAGAATCGAGGGCTATGCCTAATCACCAAAGCATTCCATCAAACAATTCCAAACAGATGTTCCTCTGAGGCAAACTCGCACAATATTTAATTTTACTCCAAGGGCCCTGCAGACATTTCTTGTTGCTAAACTCAAAAATTGTGTTTGCCGCCTTATTTGTTTTATATCAGATAAGGGAGAAGTAATCTTCGACTAGACGAGGAAATCCAAATAAACTGATTATATTCGCTCTATATCAAAGCCTGTCCAAAGTTCACCCTGTTCTGAACCTTTAGACTCCACTTGTAATAACTCATAACTTTAAAGTTGTTTGCCTAGCTATCCTACAACGATTACATTCACTCTCTCTAATTTCTCTCCAGTCACTCAATGCCAACCCTCATTCGCACCGGCCAAAATCAGGCACAAAACACTTAATAATCAGACGTGTACTGGTATAATGTCTCCCACCAAGATCACACCATTGATCCTGGGAATCAAATGCCTTCACAGAGAGATTAAAGACAACCTTGATATTACTTTCATCAACACTGTTGCCGTGTGCGCGCACACACACACACACACACACACACACACACACACTTGAATGTCCACATTATCCCTGTGTGCGATTCAACTCCCTGCCAATTGGCAGGGGAGCACTTTATGTTATGAGAAAAGACATGGGGTTTTGTATTAGAATCTTTCCCCCCTCTCTCTGTCCTCTTTTGGAAAATGAGCAAAGAGCACAAATGTTGAAAGTCTGGGCCTTTCATGTAAGGTAACTGGCTGCCTTTCAAATGGTGCAAACCATTATCAGAGCTACTGGCCAAAACCTCAAGAGGGATACTTTAAAAATATATATATTATAAAAAAATTGTTTAACAGTATTGTTCGGTCCAAAAAACAAATGATACAATAGGTTGTTTGGATCCTGGATGCTGAATGGTTGATAGCAGGGTTAATCACGACAATCCTTGGGTAATGTTAACAGTTCCATTTGAATTATCAATGTACGTCTACTGTTCCACAGCCCAGCCAGGCAATTCATAAACTTCATCTCCTCTGAAAAAAAGTGTCTTGACATTATTTCCCCTTGCTTCTAGCCTAGCATTTTGTTTGCAACAGTTGGGGTTTGTCTAAACCTTGCTGCCTGCCTCTCTGACCTGCGTAACAATTTTGCAGTTTTTTTTGCGATCTCCACCGTGCCATTCAGAATGAACATATCCGGAACACGGACAGCTTCTCTGAGCCAGGCAAATTAATGTATAATTTATCAGGATCATTATAATGGATATATGCAAAGAAATAGCAATAGAAACAGGCAAAACAAACAAAAAAAGCACATATTTTGTGTCATTTCAGCTGCTTGATCCGTATTAGCTTTAGTTTGCTAGCAAGCAAAGGAGATGTTGCCATCTTGCCTATCAACCTTTTTTGCTTGGAACGGACAACACATCGCTTGGCTAGCGACCATGCCAATAGAGTCGACGAACAGCTTGTTTGGTTAGCAACTTCAGAATCTCAGAACTAATGACTGGTTTTTGCCTGGAGTATGTTGTCTGGTGGAAGGGTGAAATAAAATAAAAATTCCTCCTTCAAATAAAGTTTAATCAAAACGTGATTCATATATTTTTTAATATATTTTGCAACCGTTTCATAAAAGCAATAAGACACCTGAACCCAGGGATTATCATGAAAAACACCCTTCTAAATCCTGTTTACCTGGCCCTCCGCTTCGTGTCGGACCAAAGAACAGCCCTTAGACGGATGTTATTCTCACGATAATCCCCAAGCTCTCATGCTTTACTGCTTAAGGATAACCTCACCTATTATCCAGAATGTTTTTTGGAGGCCAACCTCTCCAGTGTGTTCCATTTGTTCTGATAAAGGGAACAGAGAATGAGGTCTAGTGTGCCTCAGACGGAGTTTCTCATACTCCTATAAACGAAAACGCCACCCCAAAACTATCTTAGTCCATTGTTGATATAGTCCTTTTGTATTTTGAAAGTTACATATCTTGAAAACTTGACTGCTGACATGCAAAACATTTTGGGACTATATCAACAATGGACTAATGAAACAAATACCAAAATATAGTTTTGGGGTTGAGTTATCCTTTAAGTACTGTAGTAAAGTATGTGATTTTTAATTTCATATTTTTTTTTTAAAAAGTGTGTAAGTATGCAGGTGATTATTCCATACAATGTAAGTAAATAGGTACATACAGTGCATTCAGAAAGTATTCAGACCCCTTCCCTTGTTCCACATTTTCTTGTCCTAAAATGTGTTAAAATATATAATTTTCCCTCATCAATCTACACAATACACCAAAATTACAAAGGGAAAACAGGTTAAGAAATGTTTGCAAACGCAGTAAAAATTAAAAACAAATACCTTACATACACTACTGTTCAAAAGTTTAGGGTCACTTAGAAATGTCCTTGTTTTTGAAATTAAAGCACATTTTTGGTCCATTAAAATAACATCAAATTGATCCGAAATACAGTGTAGACATTGTTAATGTTGTAAATGACTATTGTAGCTGGAAACGGCAGATTTCCTAAAAGGAATATCTACATAGGCGTATAGAGGCCATGTAGGCGTTTCCATAGGCGTACCAGCAACCATCACTACTGTGTTCCAATGGCACGTTGTATTAGCTAATCCAAATTGTTCATTTTAAAAGGCTAATTGATCATTAGAAAACCCTTTTGCAATTATGTTATCCCAGCTGAAAACTGGTGTACTGATTAAAGAAGCAATACAACTGGCCTTCTTTAGACTAGTTGAGTATCTGGAGCATCAGCAAGACCTTTCTTCTGAAACTCCTCAGTCTATTCTTGTTCTGAAAAATGAACCCGATCGAACATCTCTTGTGAGACCTGAAAATAGCTGTGCAGCAACGCTCCCCATCCATCCTGACAGAGCTTGAGAGGATCTGCAGAGAATTGGAGAAACTCCCCAAATACAGGTGTGCCAAGCTTGTAGTGTCATACCCAAGAGGACTAGAGGCTTTAATCACTGCCAAAGGTGCTTCAACAAAGTACTGAGTAAAGGGTCTGAATAGTTGTATAAATTTGATACATTTGATATAAGAAAAAACTGTTTTTGCCTTGTCATTATTGGGTAATGTGTGTAGGTTGATGAGGGGTGGAAAAAACTATTGAATCTCTTTTAGAGTAATAAGGCTTAACAAAATGTGGGAAAAGTCAAGGAGTCTGAATACACTGTACTTAGCCACGTATGGTTAAGTATTGTTACTGGGTGGCACCTTTGGACAGCGTGCGGGTAGCTGCGCGTAGCTCGTGGGGACAAGGGGCACAATTATTCTCCACCCAGACAAGCTATAGCGAGCCCAACAAGCGACCAACAAAGGCTTAGACATGTTTAAACCAAAGAGAGGCATTTCCATGGCGACCTGAGTGGCAGCCTACAACAATTAGTATTGTTGTGTAGGAGGGAGGGTGGTACCTCTATACCCCTTTTAAAGCTAGGCAGTGTTTATTTAACAGGCTCTTTCATTAGCCACTTAACTCTTTCTTAAACAACTGTGAAATTATTATGTGGGCCCTGGGACAGTCAGGGGCCCTCTGCCCCAGCTACAGCCCAGCTCATCACAGACGCTTCATTAATAGAGTGAGAAATGGGTTTGGCTTGATACGGAGGGATGACATGACAGTAAGGCCTGGCCGACTGACACTTTTTATTTTATTTTTTATTTCACCTTTATTTAACCAGGTAGGCTAGTTGAGAACAAGTTCTCATTTGCAACTGCGACCTGGCCAAGATAAGGCATAGCAGTGTGAACAGACAACACAGAGTTACACATGGAGTAAACAATTAACAAGTCAATAACACAGTAGAAAAAAGGGGAGTCTATATATACATTGTGTGCAAAAGGCATGAGAAGGTAGGCAAATAATTACAATTATGCAGATTAACACTGGAGTGATAAATGATCAGATGGTTATGTAAAGGTAGAGATAGAGATATTGGTGTGCAAAAGAGCAGAAAAATAAATAAATAAAAACAGTATGGGGATGAGGTAGGTGAAAATGGGTGGGCTATTTACCAATAGACTATGTACAGCTGCAGCGATCGGTTAGCTGCTCAGATAGCAGATGTTTGAAGTTGGTGAGGGAGATAAAAGTCTCCAACTTCAGCGATTTTTGCAATTCGTTCCAATCACAGGCAGCAGAGAACTGGAACGAAAGGCGGCCAAATGAGGTGTTGGCTTTAGGGATGATCAGTGAGATACACCTGCTGGAGCGCGTGCTACGGATGGGTGTTGCCATCGTAACCAGTGAACTGAGATAAGGCGGAGCTTTACCTAGCATGGACTTGTAGATGACCTGGAGCCAGTGGGTCTGGCGACGAATATGTAGCGAGGGCCAGCCGACTAGAGCATACAAGTCGCAGTGGTGGGTGGTATAAGGTGCTTTAGTGACAAAACGGATGGCACTGTGATAAACTGCATCCAGTTTGCTGAGTAGAGTGTTGGAAGCAATTTTGTAGATGACATCGCCGAAGTCGAGGATCGGTAGGATAGTCAGTTTTACTAGGGTAAGTTTGGCGGCGTGAGTGAAGGAGGCTTTGTTGCGGAATAGAAAGCCGACTCTTGATTTGATTTTCGATTGGAGATGTTTGATATGGGTCTGGAAGGAGAGTTTAGAGTCTAGCCAGACACCTAGGTACTTATAGCTGTCCACATATTCAAGGTCGGAACCATCCAGGGTGGTGATGCTGGTCAGGCGTGCGGGTGCAGGCAGCGAACGGTTGAAAAGCATGCATTTGGTTTTACTAGCGTTTAAGAGCAGTTGGAGGCCACGGAAGGAGTGCTGTATGGCATTGAAGCTCGTTTGGAGGTTAGATAGCACAGTGTCCAAGGACGGGCCGGAAGTATATAGAATGGTGTCGTCTGCGTAGAGGTGGATCAATCCATAATCCACACTATCCATAACCCTCACTCTCCCATCCAGAAGGATGCAGCCTGACATCAGGGGTGCTGGTAAGGGAGTCTCTCTAATGGGGTGGGATTTTATTTGACGGAGAGTGAGGGAGGGGAGTGTGGAAAGAGTCTGACATCCCCACAATGCCTGTGTTTGTGGGATACATGTTTAAGGGAGAGGGAAGAGAGAATCAGACTGATTCTGCTGGGGTTTGTTCATTCCTTCACAATAAGTAGTTTGAGGAGCAGATCTGTTAAATCGGATGAAAGACTGCCGCTCTGAGGAGAGAAGAGGTAAGAAAGACCTTAATGAGATCCACATGGAGAGGATGAGAGAATAGTGATGGAGAGAGAGAGAGAGGATCGACACAACCCAGCCAAGATGGTTGACATTTAAAAAAAAATATCGACCAGATGGGACCAGCATTGTTTTATTCCAAAAGCTGTTTAATTTCTTTAAGGTGGAATAGGCCTTGTAGATGAAGGGACGCCATTTTGCCAGAACGCACACGATAAAGGCAAGGCGCACAGAGCAGTTTGATTAATTAACTAGAACAACACGTTTTCTAAACTTGCTGACATAAAATATACTTGGTCTCTGCTCCTCACCGATTCACACGACGAGGGGGAGAAACCCGAGCCTCGTGCTTGGTCGGCCCAAACACCCACGAGTACAGAATCTCTCTTTTGTTTTTAAGACCTCATGTTGGGCTGAAAAAACGACCGGTCAGTTTTACATGTTATGACATGGCTTTGATAAGATGACCAATCTAATCCCAACAGACGCAGAGAAAAAATGATTGCCACTGACTGTGACGTCTTTTCATCTTTTACCTCTTATCAAACAGTTGTATTATTACGTTCCCTCTGCCCCTCCCCCCACCACACTATCATTCCTCAGATATTATGAAAATGCATTTTGATGTGGAACTGGCTGGGAGAGTTTTTTGTTGTTGCTGAAGTTATCATTTTGAAATGGCTGTATGCTAAGAGGGGCCCAACATGTAGCCTAGTGGCTGGGGTTCAAATAGTATTTAGAAAACCTATAATACTTCAGCTGTGCTTGATTGAGCTTATCTAGTGAAAGGGAACCAATAGAGTAGTCCAAAAAGTGCAAACCGAGCGCATCTGGCACTCCGGGGCAGGCTAAATAAAATGCTCAAAACATTTTAAAGAGTTAAAAAACGATATGCACCCAGGACTCTCTAGAGCAAGACTCCAACAAACAAAGACCCTCAACTACAAATCTCAAGCAGCTGGAAACTTCAGCCACACTAAGTTAAATGACAACGCAGAGCCCACAGCCCACAGCCCAGACAGAAAAGGAGAGATCCTCAAAAGCACACAGTTAAACACTTCAACAATGATATGATTTCACTACAGCTTTGCACTGAGGATGCAACATGACACCTTTCATAACTCATCGTACTGTAACAGTGTCATCAGATTATACACATTTTCAGGGCAATTGTGAATAGACTGCTGTCAATAAATTCCCATAGATGTAGGAATTCCAATTGGCAAGAAAAGTAGAGCTTGACTAGGAACCAACTCTCCCCACTGATCCGTTTGTCCTCATCTATGTTTTTAACTTCCAGTTTGCAACAATTGAGTTTCTGTCTCCCTTGCAAAGACAACAAATAGCACACACACACACACACAGAGAGCGAGAGAGAGAGCGTCTCTATGGGGAAACAGTAAGCAGGATTAGGCCTTCTTCCACCCATATATTAAGTGTAGTGGGCTGCTCTGGCACCTCTTTGCGGTGATAGGCAGATCCTGAGCTACTGACCTCAAACAGTGGAAATTCAATAAGAAGAATTGAAGTGTTTCATAAAGCCATAGGAGGCTGTCCAGAGGAATCCCTGTAAAAACCTGGCAGCCCAGGCATAATCACAGCGTGCTGACGGCCCACGCTCCCCTCACAGGCTCTAAATTGGAAACCACAGGACGGTGACATATGTATACAGTGCCTTCAGAAAGTATTCATACCCCTTGACTTATTCTGCATTCGGTTGTCTTACAGTCTGAATTTAAAAAAAATATTCTCACCCATCTACACACAATACCCCAAAGTGAAAACATGCCTTGGAATTTTAACAAAATGTATTGAAAATGAAATACAGAAATATCTAATATACACAAGTATTCACACCCCTGAGTCAATACATGTTAGAATCACATTTGGCAGCTATTATAGCTGCAAGTCTTTCTGGGTAAGTCTCTAAGAGCTTTGCACATCTGGAATGTACAATATTTGCACAATATTTTTTTTTAATTCTTCAAGCTTTGTCAAGTTATTCATTGCTAGACAGACATTTTCTAGTCTTGCTGTAGATTTTAAAGCCAATTTTATTCAAAACTGTAACTAGGCCACTCAGAAACATTCAATGTTGTCTTGGTAAACAACTCCAGTGTATATTTGGCCTTAGGTTATTGTCCTGCTGAAATGTCAATGTGTCTCCAGTGTCTGTTGAGAAGCAGGCTGAACCAGATTTTCCTCTAAGATTTTGCCTGTGCTTAGCTCTATTATGTTTATGTATAGTCCTTGCCAATCACAAGCATACCCATAACATGATGCAGCCACCTCCATGCTTGAAAATATGAAGAGTGGTACTCAGTGATGTGTTGTTGGATTTGCCCAAAACTTAACGCTGTGTATTCAGGACAAAGTTCATTTCTTCACCACATTTTGTGCAGTTTTACTTTAGTGCCTTACTGCAAATAGGATGCATGTTTTACTGCCCTTCTTTGCGAGGCATTGGAAAACCTCCTTTGTGGTTAAATCAGTGTTTGAAATACACTGCTCAACTGAGGGACCTTACAGATAGTTTTGTATGTGTGGGGTACAGAGATGAGGTAGTCATTCAAAAATCACATTAAACACTATTATTGCACACAGAATGAGTCCGTGCAACTTATGTGACTTATTAAGCACATTTTTACTCCTGAACTTATTTAGACTTGCATTAACAAAGGGGTTGAATACTTATTGACTAAAGACATTTCAGATTTTCATTTTTATTAATTTGCAAACATTTCAAAAAACACAATTCCACTTTGACATAACTGGGTATTGTGTGTAGGCCAGTGACACAAAATCTTAATTTAATCTATTTTAAATTCAGACGGTAACACAACAAAATGTGGAAAAAGTCAAGGGGTGTGAATACTTTCTGAAGGCACAATAACTGCAGTCCCAGTTAAATAATAAATAATAGTGCTGGGTCTGGACCTGGCAAACAGAGACTACTGACTGGTGCTACCCCGCCTCAGCTGGACGGACGAACAAACACACACTAAAAACAAACAAAAAATAAAAGGTGGTATGGGCAACCTGTGTCAGCTTTGAGGGCCACTACTCCCTTAAATGATGAAGTGAATTGATGTAACACCATATCAGGGAAGAGAGATAACACTTAAGACGGTAACATTGGGCACACTACCACCCATACACCGCTCATTTCTGCACTGGGTGACATTATAATCCAATATTTAAAATGTTTGTTTTTAGGGTGTTAAGGGAAACAGGTGCTTCTGGTGCCGGTCGTAAAAGGTTCTACCACAGACAGAACCAGTCTACCCAATAAGTGGCTCTGGATTTGTACCG
Organism: Oncorhynchus mykiss; assembly: GCF_013265735.2. NCBI lineage: Eukaryota > Metazoa > Chordata > Actinopteri > Salmoniformes > Salmonidae > Oncorhynchus > Oncorhynchus mykiss. The sequence continues at coordinate 32,192,699 of NC_048576.1, forward strand.
ACCGTAGCTAGCAACAATGTTTGTGATGGAAAACGGGACTAGACCACACAATGAGAGGCTATGAAAAGCCCTGGGAGAGAGGTGTGTGTTTTTGCACTGCATTTAGCTCCAACACAGCCTGGGTTAAAAAAGTATTTTAAATATTTAAAATATTCTGTGCATTTACTGGAGTGACAAATGGGTGGGGTTTGCACTTTTGTGGCTACTCCATTTTTTCCCATTGCACCAGACAAGCTCAATAAGGCACAGATAAAGTATGTGAAAAATGTCCAATACTATTTGAACCCAGGCCCTAGACTGCTGCAGAGGCCCAGTGAGACCCATCCCACAGCCCTGAGAGGCCAGAGCTACTTGCTGCTTCTTTCTGGATGTTTTTCCACCTCCAGGCTCATCCAGACCAGAGCATCATGATTTCCCAGCAGAAGCAGCCACACTCCCTCCCTCTAGGAGCAAACGGGCAGCCAGCCGCTTAGGCCTCCCCTCTCCTCCTCTCTAAACATCTCCTGCTCCTCATACTTGGCCAGAGAACAGTAAACTAAACTCTGGGAGGGAGAGAGCTGGGGGAGACCCTGGTTGTTCCTGTCCCCCCTCCCCCCGTGCCTGGACACATTCATCACTATACTCACTGAGGGAAGAAAACGTTATTAATTTATTTAAACTATGAAATACTGAAGCGGTGTGATAGGGAAGACCTGCTGCAAGTGCCTGTTTTCTTCCAGCTCCATGGGTGGCTGGTTCATATAGAGAAAACAGAGCTATGTGATATATACAGTGTGTTGCTGCTGCGGTATAACATACAGCAGGAAAGATACCATCCTTACAGTGTTGGAGGGATATAAAGGAGATACAGTACGAGGTATGACTGCAAGCAAGAACAGCAGCTATCCACTCAATTACAAGCTCACCACAGTTCTATGTCTGCCGATACAATACAGTAAGAGCACATTTCCTAAAACATGGACAGTCATGCACTTACACACTTAAAAGAGCACGACATACTGTACAAGGCTTGGCATGTCCAGAGCACTCTGAGGTACTGGAGTCTGTGACACACTGATAGATGTAATCTCTGACTGGGCTCTTTGAGAACAGAGTGACTCTGGTTTCAAATAGTATCTGTTTTCTTTCAAATACTCTACCTGTAATTGATTAAGCTTGCCAAGCATAATGAAACCAATGGAACAGTCCCAAAAGTGTAAATCCCACCCGTCTAGGGATTTCAGGCAGGCTCAATCAAATGCTGAACATGTTTGAAAGATCCCAAATCCTCTTTTAACCCAGGTCTGGTGAGTTCCCCCTCTCTCTCTGGCTCATAAATCATGTGAGAGAAGGTTAGACAGCTGTCAGAGCTGTCTCCCTCTCTGGTCCTGTTATTCCTAGACTGTTAACAATCTCTCAATCCAGCAGTATCACTCCTCTCTCCCCTAACCGTTTACTTAACCCACTTACACTCTGCCAAAAACAATTTCTTGCTTGAAATGTGACAAATCAAGTCGGCTAATGAAGTGCCTTTTACAGTCTGAGACATTAGAGATCGACTTTAAAGTGGCACCTTAATGGCATTACAATATAAACCACATTGTCAGAGGCATGGGTGCGGAATGGGCCTCTTATTAGATGTACTGTAAAGGGAAAATTACCCAGCCATTTATTCTTCCGCATGCAGGCACTTTGCTTTGAGGCTCGCTGCTATTCTTCACCACCGGGCTAAAACAAAACCAGACACAAATTCATGACCTGTCCTGCGGTCTCAAAGAGAACTCTACTTGTTCCCTTCCTCCACATAAGGAGGTAGAGGGTGGAATGCAAAGTAAAGTACAGTACATTGAGAAGCTATATCTCTGGGCGTGTCTGTCCTGTCCATTATGCCACAGGTTTACCATATCAATCCCTGTAAAATGGAAAACAAATGTTGTTGTGTCTGTCTCTCTGTCTGTCTGCACTTGAAGCTCCACATTATCCATATTAGCCTTTAGGGTTTGGGAGGACACAGAAGCCTGTTTACTGAGATGAGGTTTTGCAGGGGGGGCCAGGCGGGACAAAATAAGGAGACTGGTTGTTTTAGAGGGGACGATGCGGAGTGCAGAGTGACGTGATCACATGGCTTTTTCAGGAATGCTCTCCGACCGGACCATGCTGTGGGGTTGAGTCACTGACTACAAGCCTTCACTGACAGAAAGGACTGTCAGGGAGAGAGGTTTTCTAGGGGACACCTGGAATAGTTCCTCCTAAATCTACTCCTCTCCACTGAAAGGTTGAGCTGAGAATGGCTCAGGGGAACCAATGCTCCTCGCTCTCATATTTACCTGCCTCATCTTAATTAAATTCAAGGGTAAACATAGCAGTACCATCTATGGCCAGTCAGCCCTTTTCTGCTCAATGCGTTGCCTTCAGTTCAAGGACACTGTTAGTTTCAATAATGAATGGGAGATCTTTGTCAGCTCTGGGAGAGGTTGGGATTCGGCAAGGAGGGCTGGGCCCATCGTCTGATCAAGGATTTCTATTTAAAACAAGAGTAAACAGGATCCTTAAACCTGGGATTTTTGTCTGGAAATGACCTAACACCATGATGGTTATCACAGGCAGCTCATTCATTCATTCAATATTGTGTTGATCTTTCCCCTACAGAAGGAACTCAAATAAGATGAAAGTGGTGAAGGCATGGGAACAGCTTTGGGACCAGAGTGTGGAAGTGGAGGGTTATAGTTCCAGTTCTATATAGTGATTAATTACATTGAAAGGAAGTGAGGGAGCACCATGTCATTCAGTAAATTGGTGGAGGATGTCCAATTTACCATTACAGGACATTACATATTACAGTCTGAGCCAGGACATTATACAGGCCTATGAAACAGTACATGACACAGTGTGGTTTACAGGGAGTTATTCTGGAGCCCTGTGGGTTGAACGATGACTGACCATGGGTAAACACACAACTGTTTAGGTAAATGCCAACATGAGTCCATGGAAACAGTGACAAAATGTGCGAAAAATGTAACCCGTCCTGTTCTGTCCTCTTCATTTCTGTGATAAATCATTGCCAGCTTATTCTGGTCGCAAAACCCCATTGTAGGTCTGGCTGAGAACTGTCCGTATTAAAGAAAATAACAGACAAATGAAATAAGGTAATATATGGTGATCATTTTCATGGAGGCGTTGTGAACATTCTTGACTTGCACTGTGCCCAGGCAGTGCACATTCTATTCAGGTCAGGCTGGGTTCCAAAGAGACGGAAGGCGATATGGAGGACGGGGGCTGGGTAGTGTTCTACCTCTTTAGCACGCTAACCTGAGTTAGGCTCATATGGTTTCTATCAAGGATTTATATATACACTAAATGACTAATACCCCCTATCAGTAAATGAGTGTGTATATAAATCATTGATATACGCTATGTTAAAGCCACTGTGCCTCCATCTTGGCACACCCCCATCATTGTACAAAAATATTTTAGAAGCTATAGAAATGCATTTATTAATGTCTACATTCGTTTTTGCCACATTTACAGAGACCTTAATGCATACTTAAATTATATTCTGAGCGAAACATAAAAATAAAATAAAAACATTATTAATTTTACTCTCCCCGCTACAACAAAACATCTTAAATACTGTATATGTAATTTTGTAATTGAAACACTGTAGAATTCCATTCATTCCTATGGAGGACTGCTCCTACTGGGGAGTGCCAATATGGCCAACCGGTGGCTTCAAAACTCAATGGCCAATACATAGCATACATAGAGGGTGTAGAAGATGCCGGAAAGAGGAGGGTGGAGAGAGAGGGGGTGAGAGGAAGGAAAAGGGACAGTTGTAACACTAGTGCATACTATACACATGGATGGCTCGGACACGTAAACAAATAAACAACCAAAAATAGCTGACGGCATCTCCACATCATTCTCATAATCCTCATTCATTGGTTAAGACCACTCTCCAATCGGAAATCCTGCTAGCCAAGCTAGAACACCTTCTGCCTCCTTTTCTAACCGCTGGGCTCCACCAATAACAACTACCTCCATTATTACCATCATTATCATTCGGTGTTCTTGCCAATCAGGCAAGAACACGTACTGCCTCTCAAACTGCTAGACTCCAACAATAAGAGCACTCCTAAGGCCCAGCTCCACCAATAATAGCTAGCTATGTCCCAGCTCCTGCTCCTGTTCCATACGCAGTATGCTGGCAGCCCAGCCAGGCACTTCCACTAACCACTAAACATAGTGGCTCCCCCATGAGTCATAGCTTGGTTTTATGGAGCCACAGTTGCCACACTCTCTCTAAATGGCTGGTGCATTATTCTGACGTACGCTCCAGACCACCAGCATGGCCAGAGTCAACGCCAGGGGTGCATTGTGGGTAATGTGGTTGCGCTCAGCCAGGGCCCTGGGGTTTGTAGGTTGACAGAGCCGAGCGAGTGGCAGGTTTTTCCCTGTGGGCCTCGGAGCTAGGCATGGTGGTGTGCCCATGCCTTCTGCTTCCCCCTCCCTCAGTTAGATAGCCCTGGGTCGGTCCTGCTTTAATAACTGTGCAATACTGAGCTTCCTTCTCCCAAACCAGGCAAATATGATACCCCCGGCTTAGCGATTCAGAGCTAATTGTCAATGGTGTAAAATACTTAAGTAAAAATACTTTAAAGTACTAAAGTAGTTTTTTGGGGTATCTGTATTCATATTTTTGACAACTTTTACTCCAGTACATTCCTAAAGAAATAATGTACTTTTTACATTTTCCTTGACACCCAAAAGTGCTCGTTACATTTTGAACGCTGAGCAGGACAGGAAAATGGTCCAAATGACACACTTATCAAAATAACATCCCTGGTCATCCCTACAGCCTCTGATCTGGCGGAATAACTAAACACAAATTATTTGTTTGTAAATTAGTGTGCCCCTGGCTATCCATAAATAAAACAAATAAAAAATATTGTGCTGTCTGGTTTGCGTAATATTAGGAATTTTAAATGATTTATACTTTTACTTTTGAAACTTAAGTAGATTTGATCAATTACATTTACTTGTGATACTTAAATATATTTTCAAACAAAATAATTGTACACTTTAACTCAAGTAGTATTTTATTGGGCGACTTTCACTTTTACTTTAGTAATTTTCTATCAAGGTATCTTTGCTGCTACTCAAGTATAACAATTGGGTACTTTTTCCACTACTGCTAATTGTTGTGCCCCCCCAACTCCTCACCCACCTCCCCTCCACCCTTCAAAACTACATCTAGCGTCTATTGCAATCTAATCCGGCTCACATGCCTGTTTCACAACGAGCATACGGATAAAGGAGCTCTAAAGAGAGCGAGAGAGAGCAAGAGCTTCAGCTCCAGAGCATACGTTCACTATCCCTGAGAGCCAGTCTCACTAACTTGGCTAAAACGCAGGATTGACGGCTTCAGTTCTTCTGCCCCCTGCAGAAACTTTCAGCCCCTGTTACAAACCCTCACCTGTGGCCTCCTGAACTGGAGTGAAGGAGCAGCCAGGCCGCACTTCACCACGTAGTGCACTCATTCCAAGGGGCTAGAATAGGACAGGCCTCTCCATGAGAAGAACAAGGCATTAGCAAAGCTTTAACCTAACATCGGAGTAAAATAAACACCTGAGCAGCGTTTCTTTCTTTCTGGTCCTGATGAGAGAAAAAAATCCTATCGTGGAAGGTTCTCTTCTGCACTGTTGAACCAATCCAGTAAATGTGGAGGAGTTGCCTTGTTAACTTCCAAAAGCGGAAGTCGCGTCACAGTCTCTTTCCTTTTCCTCTGAAAACCGAATGCATCCGGTTGAATATGACCCAGCAGAGGGTGGCAATGCTTAAATCGAGTTACAGAGGTGCAACTGGGGAGCAGAGTGCAAAGATGCATGTTAACGAACTTGGAAATGTCTCCACTCCAATCCTACAATCCATTTGGGTGTTGTTTGTGGTGAAACATGATATTTGCAGAGTGCACAAGGGTTCTGTCAAAGTTTTGAAGACAATGTTGTTGTTTCCTTTATGTCGACAGTTACCTGCATAATGTCTTCCATCCACCACTGGTCCAGTATGAGTGGTGGCTTCACTGTGTAGCCAGAGCCCTGCTTTGTGTCAGCAGCAAAACACCGTGGCAGCCCAGCTCCAGCCGGGCACAACCTAAGGATCGCATAAAAATCACTAAAGAAAGAACAAAACACAATAATATCAACCTGGCCGTGAAGCAAAGCGCTGGCTCTATTGGTCAATTACACTAGTGAGTGGAAAATCCAGGCTCAGTGTCTCTAATACGGTATGGGGGGGGGGGGGGGGTGTCATAGAAGCAGCCATTTCCTAATAAAGCCTTCAGAGTATTAACAAGGACCATACCGTAGTCTCTACTCAAACATCACTGGGACGCAATCCAGGTCTCCCAGATAAAGTGGTCTGAAACGGCCAGAGTTGTGGAAAACCCTTATCGACGGTAAAAAGGAGGAAATGAACCGTGACAGTGTTGCGTCGGTCGCTTCATGCATTCCCCCCAAACTACTGGAACACATGTGATGGCGGCAGAACCCAGTGATCAGACACAGGAATGCACAGTTTCATGCGAGGTACAGCAATTCCCCATAGATGGTGGGGGAGCTGTCTTTGTGGTGGGTTCCGCTACATCTACTATGAAATGTTTACCACTTGCGCTGCTCTGCAACAACGTTTCACAACCATTGTCAGCTGTAGGGAGCTGATCCATGCGGTGCACATAGGTTGATTTTGAGTCGGTCCAGTAAATCACTCTCAACATGGATATATCCCCCCAGTCACACATGGAATGTATAAGATGCTAGACTGACAAAAACTCATGAGCTCACCTTCAAAGAATTCAGTGACACAGACACAGAATGTTGACTGTCTTGCACAATGACGAGAGAGAGATTTTCCGGATGGATTCACCGCAAGTCAACCTGAGGATTTGACTTTTTACCGACACACAGTCATATGCCATACGCTATTCCAGGGTGGGGTCCCACAAATGTAACGTTTGGTAAAGACTGGGACTATATATTGCTGTTTGAGCCTATATGTTGTGCATTCGCCAGGTTTTTAAAGGGGCAGTTCAGTCAAAAACATGATTTCCTGTTTCCACACTATGAGGTTGAAATAACACGGATAAGGCAAGAATTATGATAATGTTATTTTAATGTTAGAGCTTTTTGGAGTGAAAAACACACCTTGAATATCTGCCTGATCAGGTGGGATGGAGATTTTGGCCCACAGCATGACATCCTTATCTGATTATTCTGACCAATGACCAATCATGTTTTATTTGCATATGTATCCTACTACTTTGAAGCGGGGTAGTCTCTAGAGTCTAGACAATCTTATCTGCCAAAATGTAAATATACACTTTATATACAAACGTATGTTGACCCCCCCCCCCCCCCTTCAGTGGATTCTGCTATTTCAGCCACACGTTGCTGACAAGTGTATAAAAATCGAGCACACAGCCATGCAATCTCCATAGACAAACGCTGGTATTAGAATGGTCTTACTGAAGAGCTCAGTTACTTTCAACGTGGCACCGTCATAGGATGCCACCTTTCCAACAAGTCAGTTTGTAAAATTTCTGCCCTGCTAGATCTGTCCCGGTCAACTGTAAGTGCTGTTATTGTGAAGTGGAAACGTCTAGGAGCAACAACGGCTCAGCAGTGAAGTGGTAGGCAACACAAGCTCACAGAACCGGACCGCCGAGTGCTAAAGCGCATAAAAATTGCCTGTCCTCATTTGCATCACTCACTACAGAGTTCCACACTGCCTCTGGAAGCAACATCAGCACAATAACTGTTTGTCGGGAGCTTCATGAAATGGATTTCCATGACCGAGCAGCTGCGCAAAAGACTAAGATCACCATCGCCTGGAGTGGTGTAAATCTCGCCGCCATTGGACTCTGGACCATTGGAAACACCTTCTCTGGAGTGATGAATCACTCTTCACCATCTGACAATCTGACAGACAAATCTGGGTTTGGCGGATGCCAGGAGAACGCTACATGCCCCAATGCATAGTGCCAACTGTAAAGTTTGGTGGACGAGGAATAATGGTCTGGGGCTGTTTTTCCATGGTTCGGGCTAGGCCCGTAAGTTCCAGTGAAAGAAAATCTTAATGCTACAGCATACAATTACATTCTAGACAATTCTGTGCTTCCAACTTTGTGGCAACAATTTGGGAAAGTCCCTTTCCTGTTTCAGCATGACAATGCCCCCGTGCACAAAGCAAGGTCTAAACAGAAATGGTTTGCTAAGATCAGTGTGGAAAAACTTGACTGGCCTGCACAGAGCCATGAATGGAAGCAAGCCCCTGCAGCGCAATGTTCCAACATCTACTGGAAAGCCTTCCCAGAAGAGTGGATGCTGTTATAGCAGCAAAGGGGGGGACCAACTCCATATTAATGCCCATGATCGATGAGCAGGTGTCCACATATTTTGGTCATGTAGTGTATGTAAATATATCTAAATTTGTATCTACACACCCACGTGATCAGACTTTCAATGGCAAAAGGAGGCTCATAATAACTTTGGGGGTGCTTATATTAGTCCAGTTACACACAAATGTGTAATGGAAATGTGTTTCTTGCATATCCCAACTGCTCCTGAGATACCCGCGGGGAGTGGGGTCACGGCCAGGGTCCAGAGACAAATGTTTCACCTTGCTGGTTCGAATACTTGAGCCGACACCTTTTTGGTTACTGGCGCAATGCTCTACCAGCCGCCCAGGGAAATAAGTTATTTTCATGAAATAAACACACACAGTGATTTATTAGACATACGGTGATGATAAAACAAAACAAAAACAAAATGTAAAGACTGCATGGGGGATTTAAGAGGTTGATCCACGTCCATGTCTGAGATGAGAATTATCAGGCTCTCGACCCACACAGACATGCACACAGACACTCATATCCCTTTCTACTTGACAGTTACTACAGTACAGTAAAGTCAATCAAATGACACCATCCTCAACACTTCTTCCAGGATAGTATTTCACCTCTAAACCTGGCAGAGCGGACAGGCAGAAGTGAGGGAATAAAAATCAGATCTGATGTTGGAGCAACTCACACCACAGTAAAACGGTCACTGGTCTATAATTCTAAGAACCCCATGGAAATGTTACTTATCTGAACCCCTCATAGATCATTACAATCATAACAATACATGAAACAAACTGGGAGAAAAAGCATTCTCGATTTCAGTTCGGTTGCATAAAGAACAGAACACGATCATTTTGAAACATGTAACATTTTCTGGGTCTCCATACATACCGTACAGAACAAATAATGGTCCTGCTCTTTCATGCAAGTCATAACATGCACCCTTGACCTCCTTGGGTTTTCAGTCCAAGCTTATTTTAATTTGCAGTGTGTAGTTTGTCCCCCCCCATCTCTCTCTCGTTGTTGGACCAAGGCGGATGGAGGATGGCAGCAGTTTGGATAGCAGCTAGCTAACAGGTTGCGGCAGCGGCAGTGCGTCAAAGTCCGAACCTCCCAAAGTGCAGTCATTTGAACCCAGCCACCTGTTGCAGTTAATTGCCCTGCTTAATACACTGGAGAGATCCCATTCCACATTCTCACAATGGAATGCAAATTGTTATATTTGGTGCTCAATGATTAAGGGAGGGAGGGGTGCGGAGAGGGGGGACTCACACAGGTCAACAAATTAGACCCATTTTAATCGAGTTTGACCCCGGTGTGTGTGTGTGTGTGTCCTTCTCCCTCACAGTATCCTGAGCCATTACATACAGAGGGTCAGTATGTACACTGGGGCCTCACTCTAGTCCAGTCTGTTTGCATGCATCCTAGTTTCTCCATATGTATTGTGAGTTTGCAGGTCTTTCAAAACAACGGGATCAGAGGAACACAGTAACAAGGCTCCAGTCCAAATGGACATGACTTGATTGATCCAAAACATGTGTAAAAAACTGCAAACATGGTCTGTTCCCCACACAGAAACCTTTCAGTGACCTAACACCCTCAGACCATCTGAACTTCTGAGTTGGCCTGACACACGCTGGTGCTTTGTAGCTCAGTTGGTAGAGCATGGCACTTAACACCAGGGTAGTGGGTTGGATTCCCGTGACCACCCATACGTAAAATGTATACACGCATGACTAAGTCGCATTGGATACAAATGTCTGCTAAATGACATATATTAAATATATTATATGTGTCAACATTACCTGGGCGATGTTCTTGTTGATCAGGTAGACTCCGTACTCAAACTGAAAACGCTCTCCTCGAGGGTAAAGTGGGAATCTGTGTAAGAAGAAGAGGAAGAGCGGTGATAATGAGTGTACAGTACTGGAGTAGGTGGTACTGGAGTAAGTGGTACTGGAGTAGGTGGTACTGGAGTAAGTGGTACTGGAGTAAGTGGTACTGGAGTAGGTGGTACTGGAGTAGGTGGTACTGGAGTAAGTGGTACTGGAGTAGGTGGTACACATGGGTTAGTTTGTGGGTAACAACAGAGAGAAACCTAATCCTGATAGATTGAGGAGTTGAGAGCGCAGAGGCCCTCCCTCCTCTCTAACATCAAAACAGTTCCTGGGCTCTTCAGAGAGACATCTACTACAGTAATAACAATACCACAGTTAGGGTTGAAAAAGGAGGGTATATTACTAGAAACTTTAAAAGTTTACCAGTAAACTACCAGAATTTTTGTAACTTTCAAGGATTTAATTTAATTGATCACAAGACATCTACAGGCCCTTTTGGGTACTTCCGATTATCACAGGTGTATTTTTATATCTCTGGCCGTCTGTGTCCTTTTATTCAATGGTTGACCCTGTAAAACACATTTCTGCACCTATGTGACAATAAAACATTTGTATTAGATTTTTTACTATGTCAATATGTCTTTGTTGTAAATGTATTGGCACCAAACTGGTGGTGGTTTTGAAAAAAGTCAATCGTTGGAAGAGTTGCAGAGTTAATTGAAAATAATGCCACTGTTGATAAGATGCTTTTTTCATGAATTATGAAATTTTCTCTTGAACCATATGGTCTATCCAATAGAAAGTCATGGGCACATATATATTTTTAAAAAAGTATACTATATATGAATACATATTTTTGTTTAAGTCATTCAAGTATAATTTACCAACATTACCATAGATTGCCATAGATTACCTGTATTCCGGTAACTTTGGTAAATTACTGGTAGCTTTGCAACCCTAACTACTGTAAATTAAGTAATAACCAGACTTGTATATGAGGGTAATAACAAAATAGGAGTGCAATTTCACACACATCTACATCGCCAATTGAAAATAGCTAGAATAAACCATGTGGTGCTTGAAATTGTTTTTTCATTCCTTGTTGGTTTAACATTGACAGATTCACCAACAAGACTGAGTGCTGTGAAATAAATTGCTTCCCTGTTGTCACAGTCCAGGAATTACTGTAGTGTAGTCTGTATCTGTTGGGGTTTGGTAGATAAAACATCTTAGCAGAAGCTGAGAGGGGAAACACTGAACTGAAATATCAGCCAAGCTCGGAACCATCCAGGCTGCATACTGTAGGCCTATCAAACTGCCTGTACACCTGCTTTTACACTTCAGGGAACAAAGACAAACAGACAGATGGAGAGGCTCGGTGGGAAAAAACCCATTCAGCATTCTGGTGCCAGTCAGATGTCTAGCTAGTAGGGCAGGGCAGGCAGACACACAGTGTTGAAAACCCCTGGATGGAAGTGTTAATGTGGAGATGGAGAGACTGCCCCGGGCCAAGCCTGCTGACCCCCCCTAGTGACAACAACGCTCTCCTCTCATCCCATTATGGCTCAAGTCAGCCTTATCCTATGATAGTCCCTGTCACTATGTGCTCATGTCTGCTCCCCAACGGAGAGGATGTACTGAAGAGATGTGCCCAGGGCACGGTCTTACTCTGCTCGCACACACACACGCACAGAGCCCTGCTTGAGTTAAACATGTACGACTACTGACTACTCCTCCACTGTCAGGCTCAGCAGTCAGTCAGGTCAGGAGGTGCAAGTGAACATCCGGCCCTCCTCCCACTTCCCCTCCTCCCCATCCCCTTCCTGTCAGTGGACTTGGCTGAGCCCCTGAAGCCAGGACAGGTTCTACTGGTAATCCTGTGTTAGAAGAGACATGCCCTCTTCCCGCTAACTGACCCCCAGGTGCCAGGGGCCCAGAGCCGAGGAGCGAGGGGCCCAGGTCAAGAGTTTGGAGGTTCCTCTTGTCACACCACTGGTACTGTACATCAATGTTACAGGGCAAGGTGCATGAGGCAATGACTGTAGCCCCAACTGATACAGCCTAGCTACTGCAGCTCTGTTATCTATAATGCCTGATGTCCACCAGATGCATATGTGTTTGTTTTGCCGGATGTCTAGCCCGCATTTTCCATACTTGATGCACATGTGCTTCGCTGTTCAACTAGTTAAAAGCTAGCAAGCTGCAGTCTGCGTGTGTTCTTCTGTTTGTACCACGGCACGGTAAAGCAATGCACGAGTTGAAAATATTGAACGCATGCTGTACCCAGAACACACAGCAGCCTAGAGCGGCATCCCCAACGTAGCGTTGCGGACAGCACCATTAACAACGTTCCCGCCGGAACGCAAAGAGTTTGATGCATCTGGTGGACATGAGGTATAACGTTTTAACGCCTTAGTACAGACTGTAGTGCAGTTCTCCTCATCGGCCCAATCCATACACACAATTCATTCAGTTTCTTGTGAGGTGCATTACATAGAAACTCTTTACCAAATAAAGTAGACAAATAACACTGTTGGTTTCACAGACAGAAGGAAACACTATAGGCCACACAGCCTCAGACACTTGTTTCACTCCTACATACCCTGCCTAGTCAAACCCCAGAGGAAGCAGCATGCCAGAGGTCATATCTCATGACCAGGAAATAACTAACAGAGGGAGAAATAACACATCAAACACACACAGTCTCATAGCAGGCATTCCAACAATCACTTTCTCCCGACAACATATGATTAGTTTGCTGGTGAAGGGGAAATCAGAGAGAGAGGCTGACACGCACACATAAGCACACATATAGAAAAGCAAAGGAACACATGAAGATACATCGACGTGCACACGCCCTCACCCGCATGGCTTGCCGTCACGGTGAGGTGATTAATGAGTGCTGTCCAGTGCGTCTGAAATCACACTGAAGGGACTCCGGTTCACCAAACACCAGGAATTTCTCCCGGGAACGTCCAGTAAAGTTAAATATATTATTACACACCAGCAGGAGGGAGGGGAAGAGGAAGTCAGGGGTCCCAAAGAGATGTGGGGGGGCAGGAGGGGTAGAGAGCTGACAGGAGAGGGATAGAGAGAGAGGGAGGATGGGAGTGAGAGAAGAGAGAATAGAGGGAGGGTGCAACATGTGAGAGTGACACGAAGAGAGAGTAGTTATAGAAGAGACAGAAAAGAAGAGAGAGACAGGTGAGAGGGAATGACAGAGAGAGGGAAGGAGACAAAAGAGGGGGAGTTGGCGTGGAAAGCAGTCATTTTTTACCAATGGGCTGGCCGGCCGGTCTTCTCTTGGCGTCTGTGCTGAAATGATCTGTTGCACAAGCTGGATGAACTGGATTACAATCGTCCTTGGAACAGCTCTCAGGCCCACGGGAGCCCTCCATCCATCCACAGACCAGAGCCAGAACACAGAATACACACATACATATATACATGCATACATGCACACATACACTCGTTGCTCTCCTTTCTGGTTTCAATTATAATCTCTTTCTCGTCAGACAAACACACAAAGACATACATGCACACAAACCACAGCCTTCCGCTCCTCACCTTCATTAAAATAGATGTACTTCTATTACTACCATGTCCCGTTCCTCTCCCACACCCCAACTCTGGCAGCTCTTTACACTCAATTGGCAAACTAAATATGACACTGACAGGCACCATGATCAACACTGTCATCCACACTGACATCTACTTAATGTGATCAAAAACTCTCATTCCCTCCCTATCTCACACGCCAATCTGTGTGGAGGACCTGTCATGTCTAAGCTGAGCTGTTTGCGAGTCGTGCGGACGGCCGGGTAGAGATATGTAATTAATAAGGAGCGGTGTGGGGAACACTAGGTACTTCTTAAAAGCAGCTTCTAACAGAAAGCCCCTTCACTTTAAAGGGTTAGAGTATTTACACAGCCCTCGGTTTCATCAGCCCACCAGGCCTTTACCTCACAGACACCCCTAAAATACGATAGCAGGACGGGACCCTCGTAAAAAGGAGAAAATAAATAAATACTCTGAAGTGCAGAGGAAGCCAATAACATATATGGAATCATGTAGTTACCAAAGAAGTGTTCAACAAATCAAAATATATCTTATATTTGAGATTCTTAAAAGTAGCCACCCTTTACCTTGATGACAGCTTTGCACAAGCTTGGAAGTCTCTCAACCAGCTTCACCTGGAATGCTTTTCCAACAGTCTTGAAGGAGTTCCACATATGCTGAGCACTTGTTGGGTGCTCTTCCTTCACTCTGCGTTTTAACTCATCCCTAACCATCTCAATTGGGTTGAGATCGGGTGATTGTGGAGGCCAAGTCATCTAATGCAGCACTCCATCACTCTCCCTCTTGGTCAAATAGCCCTTACACAGCCTGGAGGTGTGTTGGGTCACCGTCCTGTTGAAAATCAAATGAGAGTCCCACTAAGCGCAAACCAGATGGGATGGCGTATCGCTGCAGAATGCTGTGGTAGCCATGCTGGTTAAGTGTGCCTTGACTTCTAAATCAAATCTGACAGTGTCACCAGCAAAGCACCACCTCACCTCCTCCTCCATGCTTCACGGTGGGAACCACACATGCAGAGATCATCCGTTCACCTACTCTGCATCTCACAAAGACACAGGGAATGGAACCAAAAATATCAAAAGGAAAGATTTCCATTAGTCTAATGTCCATTGCTCGTGTTTCTTGGCACAAGCAAGTCTCTTCTTATTATTGGTGTTCTTTAGCAGTTGTTTCTTTGCAGCAATTCAACCACGAAGGCCTGATTGACGCAGTCTCCTCTGAACAGTTGATGTTGAGAAGCGTCTGTTACATGAACTCTGAAGCATTTATTTGGGCTGCAATTTCTGAGGCTTGTAACTCTAATGAACTCATCCTCTGCAGCAGAGGTAACTCTTTTCCTTTCCTGTGGCGGTCCTCATGAGAGCCAGTTTCATCATATCGTTTGATGGTTTTTGCAACTGCACTTGAAGAAACCTGCAAAATTCATAATTTTCCGGGTTAACTGACCTTGTCTTAAAGGATCTTCACCTTTTTTTCAAATTTTCACCTCAAATGAAATCCCCAAATCCAACTGCAAGTAGCTCAGGACCTGAAGCAAGGATATGCATATTCTTGGTACCATTTCAAAGTAAACACTTTGAAGTACTCGAGGCGGCGAACAAGCGATTCGGTGGAATTCTCTCTGAGCCTCTTTACTGTGTCGTCCACCATGCTCGATGCTAGGTACAAGGACCGCTACATCGATGCAGACAAGAAACAGCGTTTATGTGAAATGCTACATACACAGCTGGAAAAGAGGGAAACGGACACAGTAACAGTGTGCACCAAGGAAGAGAGGCCATGGACAGAAAGAGCTGAAACTTCACTGCTTGATGTGTATGATGAAATCCTGGTTGAGACTGAACTAATTAACAACGAAACAGCACTGCAAGTAAGTGAAAGAAATAGGTTTTGATTATGTTTGACAGGTAATGGGGACATACAGTTGAGGTCGGAAGGTTACATACACTAAGGTTGGAGTCATTAAAACTTGTTTTTCAACCACTCCACAAATTACTAGTTAAGAAACTATAGTTTTGGCAAGTCAGTTAGGACATCTACTTTGTGCATGACACAAGTAATTTTTCCAATAATTGTTTACAGACAGATTATTTCACTTACAATTCACAGAATCACAATTGCAATGGGTCAGAATTTCACATACACTAAGTTGACTGTGCCTTTAAACAGCTTGGAAAATTCCAGAAAATTATGTCAATTAGCCTATTAGAAGCTTCTTAAGCCCTGACATAATTTGAGTCAATTGGAGGTGTACCTGTGGATGTACTTCAAGGCTTACCTTCAAACTCAGTGCCTCTTTGCTTGACATCATGGGAAAAATCAAAAAAATCAGACCAAAAGACCTCAGAAAAAAATTGTTGACCTCCACAAGTCTGGTTCGTCCTTGGGAGCAATTTCCAAATACCTGAAGGTACCACGTTCATCTGTACAAACAATAGTATGCAAGTATAAACACCAAGGGACCAGGGAGACGTCATACCGCTCAGGAAGGAGACGCGCTCTGTCTCCTAGAGATGAACGTACTTTGGTGCGAAAAGTGCAAATCAATCCCAGAACAACAGCCAAGGATATTGTGAAGATGCTGGAGAAAAGAGGTACAAAATAATCTATATCCACAATAAAACAAGTCCTATATCGACATAACCTGAAAGGCCGCTCAGCAAGGAAGAAGCCAGTGCTCCAAAACCACCATAAAAAAAGATTGTACTTTTTGGGAGAAATGTCCTCTGGTCTGATGAAACAAAAATAGAACTGTTTGGCCATAATGACCGTTTGTAGGAAAAAGGAGGAGGCTTGCAAGCTGAAGAACACCATCCCAACCATGAAGCACGGGGGTGGCAGCATCATGTTGTGGGGATGCTTTGCTGCAGGAGGGTCAGGTGCACTTCACAAAATAGATGGCATCATGAGGATGGAAATTATTTGGATATATTGAAGCAAGACATCAGTCAGGAAGTTAAAGCTTGGTCACAAATGGGTCTTCCAAATGGACAATGACGCCAAGCATATTTCCAAAGTTGTGGCAAAATGGCTTAAGGACAACAAAGTCCAGGTATTAGAGTGGCCATCACAAAGCCCTGACCTCAATCCTATAGAAAATGTGTGGGCAGAACTGAAAAAGCATGTGCGAGCAAGGAGGCCTACAAACCCGACTCAGTTACACAAACTCTGTCAGGAGGAATGGGCCAAAATTCACCCAACTTATTGTGGGAAGCTTGTGGAAGGCTTCCTGAAATGTTTGACCCAAGTTAAACAATTTAAAGGCAATGCTACCAAATACTAATTGAGTGTATGTAAAATTCTGACCCACTGGGAATGTGATGAAAGAAATGAAAGCTGAAATAAATAATTCTCTCTACTATTATTCTGACATTTCACATTCTTAAAATAAAGTGGTGATCCTAACTGACCTAAGACACGGAATTTTTACTAGGATTAAATGTCAGGAATTGTGAAAAACTGAGTTTAAATGTATTTGGCTAAGGTGTATGTAAACTTCTGACCTCAACTGTATGTAAATGCCAACAAAATAACTTTTTGGTCAGTGTGGTGTGGTTTGTGTGTGTAACCTTTATTTAACTAGGCAAGTCAGTTAAGAACAATTTCTTATTTACAACGATGGCCAAACCCGGACGATGCTGGGCCAATTGTGCTCCGCCCTATGGGACTCCCAATCACAGCCGGATGTGATACAGACTGGATTCGAACCAGGGACTGTAGTGATGCCTCTTGCACTGAGATGCAGTGCCCTAGACCGCTGCGTCCGTGTGTGTGTGTGTGTTAACTATTTAACTTTACTAGACTGCTTAAAAGGCTGCTAAAATGTTAAATATCGGTTATCGGTATCAATCAACAATTAATTACAAAATAAATATATTGGTGATTGGAAATGATGCAGAAAATGACATTGATGGAACCCACAATCTTTCTGCAATATTAAAACTGATCTACCCCTAAAATATATATAAAAAAAAAAAAAATCACAGTTGGGAAGGTTACTTACTATATATAATTTGTGAGATTTACTAGTTACCCGTTCAAAATTGTAATCAGTAACGTAACTTTTGTATTACCCAAACTCACTAGCATAATCTGATTATTTTCAGTAACTTTTGGACTACTTTCCCCTTAACACTAGAAAAGCCTGGCCTCTTTGGACCTCCCTTCAGGCCAATGAGGAGTCCTCTTGACTCAACATTCTAACATGAAATAAATATATTTAAATGTATGCTATCTGAATACACCAAATGTGCAAATCAACAGTTCTGGTTCACATAGTGGAGTTGGGAGTTAGCCACTCGTAACCATTACTTACACTTAGCTATGTGCAGCCGGCTCGAAGAAAAGAAAAAACGAGAAAAAGAAATTCCCCAGAAGTTCCCTAGAATGTCTTTAATGTGCGATTTCAAACGCACCAGGACCATAAATGATGTGAGGCCTGCTTTTTAAAAAACACCTGCTGCCTCGCAACGGTCACGGCTAATGGCACCGGTTACTATATAAATCACAGCGAGCTGTAATTTCCAATATCTGAGAAATGATTACATTGAGCATATGTCAGTGAATGCTATTTTAATGACTGCCGCACTACTCCACTTACATCTCGGGTAAGGAACCATCTTGGAGCAAACGCACTGCTGTAGAAATGTCTCCCTCCCTCGACTCAATACTGGTACACCGTGTATGTAACCAAGTTATCTTACTCATTGGCATTTATTATTCCTTTCTATTATTTCTCTGTTTTCTCTCTCTGCATTGTTGGGAAGGTCCCATAAGTAAGCCTTTCACTGTTAGTCTACACCTGTTGTTAACAAAGCATGTGACAAATAAAATAAGATTCTCTCCCTCCCTGCCCTGCTCTCCCCCCCCCCCCCCCCCCCTTTTAATTAGAACCAGAGAGCTGGACCCAGAGGACAGGATCTAAGCAGATTTCTCTATGGGGCTAGCTAGGTGATCTCCCTCTGCAGAAGTGCCTCTTTATTTATCACGGGGAATCTAAACTTCCTCCCAGATGCTGACCTGAAGTGAAACGGACACATGGAACGGTATTTCGAATTTGTGTTCACAATCTTGTGGCAGGGAGTCACAGGCCATATACAGCTGACTACTCCCATGAGTCTTACTGTTAGAGAGAGAGAGGGGGGGAGAGCACTGACTTTACTGCTAACTTCTTTATCGAGGAAAAATGTACTTCCTACGACTGTGATATGTGGTTGTTAAGATGAACACACTAACTGTAAGTCGCTCTGGACAAGAGCGTCTGCTAAATGACTCAAATGGAAATGTAGAGTGAGACCCGGCCGCATTTGGCATTAAGACAACACAAGTCAGGCCAACAGTTACCCATCGATGAAAAAGCAGTGTAAAATATAATGTACAGATGAACCGAGCCAACTAAGCCACTCCTTTGAGTTAACGATCATAGTTATGGCTTTGAAAGGCGTTCAACTAAGGCAGATGTTCATTATTAACAGCTTTACATGAAAAAGACAAATTTGTCAATTGGTTGTTAAATGGGCTAAAAATAGAAGGGAATGTATCCTAATGGCTGAGGCATTAAAAGAGTGATGGTAGAGTTGAGTATAGGCTGGGTGGTGGGTGCCTGAGGCATCAGGGCATTGGACCACTGAGGATGGGGAGCAGCCTGGTCTCACAGGCCCACTCAGCTCATCTTCTTTGGATCACAGGGTAGCAGGGCCAGTCAACCACTTATGCAACTGACCCATCTGGCACACCAGACAATCCTTCCCTTTCCCCTGGGCTATCCAAAACTCACTAACCCTTTACAGTACATCCTATTATATTGTACTACACCTTTGAGGGGGTAAAAGAGTGTGAGAAAGTATTTGCGTGATTGGGTGTGTGTTGAGTGAAAGTCTGCCCGTCTCTAGTCTGTGTCCTGTCATTGAGCAACTATTCTACCCCCTCCCTCCTCTCTCTCCTCTCCTGTCCCGTGGCTGCTATGTGAAACTGAGGGAGGTTCAGCCACCCCTTCCCCTGGTCCCACATGGTCCATGTTAAGGGACGCGAAAGCGTTGAAACCCCGTAACAATAACCTTCTTTTGAGCTGCAGGTCCTGCCGAGCCGAGGCCCTCTCTTAGAATCTCTCCCTCCCTCCATTCCCTGGCAGTCATAGTTCCACCCCAGCCGCACAACACTATACTTGAGCCACGCATTGATGTGTCAATCCCTTCTTAGACGTTTTTCTTTCTTTCTTAAGCCTTCACTTTCATAACGAAACTCAGACAAAAAAAATGGATTCCCTCTTAATAGTCCTAGTAAAAAGGCTGTATGAGGCAGCGCTTAGACTTTTAACGGCCGGGCTCTGGTCTCAATCATACAGTCAGTGGACATCTGGATCGCATCTCCCCATTCTCCCCCATGCAATCAGACACACTAGAGCTATGGAGCTGATGCTGGGCTCGCCCTGATGCTGCTCTCCACAATGTGGGTGCAACGTGTCGTTACAGCACATTGCATTCTGAGAATGTTTTTAGGGGGTGAAAGCTTCCGAGATTCCAAATAATGGTGCGTTCAAGGTAGGCCTAGTGCCAACAAACAGGCAAAGTGGAGTCATCGCCGTTCACCACCTTTCCCTAAAAACTCCTTGCAGTCCCCAAGCGGCCCCATTCATTCATTCCACACTGACTGAGAGGTCTCTAGAGGGCACTCCAGTTCAGCTGTACACAGGTCTGCCTGCTCTTGCTGTGGCAAAATGGCCGCCTACATAAAAGCCAAGGTCATCATTATCCGAGACCGCAGGTCCACCGCAACTTGGAGTGGAATATAACAGCACTGCCCTCGTTCTACAGGTCAGACACATTTATATATGGCTGGCACAGTCAGGAGAACCTAAATGGTTGTTAGACTCCAATTAACAAGCACCTACCTACCTACCTACCTACCTACCTACCTACCTACATACATACATACATACATACATACATGGATAGGAAGAACATGTCTTACTCGACTATATGATGAACTGTAGGTGGTGCTAAATTTTACAATTTTTAACTAGACTGGCAGGGTGCGATGTGAAATCCACCACACACCACGTTTGGCCTCCACAGAGGAATCAGTCACACCCCAACTTCACAGTGGGGACACTCCGCTCCATCTAGCTGGGAACAAGCTGTGTTGAGACGTCACTAGCATCTGGAACACACCACTCATAGAGAGTAATACACAGAGAGAGAGCGTCACACACCACAAGAGCCAACTGGGGACCAGAGATGCACAGTGAGTGGTGGACTAGTAATGTTTCCCAGACCCTCCAGGAGCATGGCCGGTGTGATGCCTGCATACCTGCTCCTCCATCATCATCACAACAGAGGGTTTCTATACGCGTGCCTTCAGCAATGATCCATCGCAAACCCACCTGCTAATTCTGCCATGCTTTAAAGTTACCGCTCAGGTACCACCTCACTCATCTCTATTCATTGCCCCTTTCCGACACTTTAATCACTCTTTTTGTACACTCACAGCCTCAGACAGGTTACTTTCCATCTTCCCACACGTCGTTTGGCCCCGTGTGTAGGGCCCTCTGGGACCGGCAGGCTCATAAACATGGGGAGGGGGAGAGATGTCAAAGTGAAAGGAGCGTTCGGCCCTGCTCAGGGACACCCGAGGGTGATGTGGTGGGGCTGTGAGGCCGGGATGGGTCCTCCCTCCACCCCTCCTCTGGTTTATTTTCTCTGATGGGCCTGGTGTAAATATCCTGCTTTAAAGCCCTGGGAATGGGAATGCGTACAGTGCAGTCAGGCCCTCCACAGAGGTAGACGTAGTGGGAGAGTAGAGCTAGATGGAGAGCGGGGGAGGAGAGACCCCCAGTGAGCCCCTCCAGCTGCCATGATGACATCACTCAGAGGAGCAGAAGAAGAGATAAGTCGCTGCCAGCTGCAGTGGTCTCTGATACTGCCACGCACTCTCACCATCTGCCTGTTTACGTTCAATGGTTTGGATGTATGCCATATGGATGCGTGTGTGGAGGAATGTATGTATTTGTTGACATGACTTCCCCTGTGTCTGACTAACACAATGATGGGCAGTATCCATATGTGTGTGTGTGTGTGTGTGTGAGAAAGTACGAGAGAAAGAGAGGAGAGATAAATACACTGGGAACATCTCACCCTGACAGGGTGATACAGTTTAAGCCCAGAACAGCCAACAGAGTTAGATGAAGCATTGGTCAGGGCTTACTGGGTTACTGAGGTACTAATTGGTGTCCAAGAGGCTTGCTGCCTGTCTAGGGAACTGTTAGTTACTATGAGTTAATAAAGGGGTCTCGGGTCTGGCCCTTCTCTCTTTCTTATTCATTCATTGACTATCACAAGGCTGCATGCATTAGCGTTTCAAAGGCCAGTCTGCCTGCTACCCCCTCAACAGCACAGAGCAGAAAACACACTGCCACTCTCTACCCATCTCACTCTGGCCGTTAACATCCACTAACACAGGACTCACAGCTCACACCTCCTTATACAGGAGGCCTCGTAAGGGGAACATCACACATCGTATAATATTGTGTGTCTATGAAACACTGGCGATCTCCATCTGCTACAAGCAAAGAATATCACTCAATGGAATATGAGGGGTGAAACCAAAGTATTTTACTGATATGAACAGGTGAGAGCCTTCCTGCCACAGTGGAGAGACTAGAGGCAGTTAAATGTGAGCAAGCTGTGCAGAACCAGAGATCACAGGTTACAACTGTACTGTATGTAGCGTGGCAAGAAGCAATCCAGACAGACTTTTTACCTTCTTAGCAGTTGGCACTTACATTTATTATTAATCAATCTAACACTAAAGGGATCAAATATGCCCACATCCTTATCATACCCATCACTACAGTGTCTGATTATACCTATTTTCAAAGTGTTTTTAGAAAATCCTATCAATTATTAATTTTGATACCCATTCTTTATTTTTCCTGATTGAGGGGGGAATGTACAGGAATGTGCACGGAATGTTCAGGAATATAAAGTAATATACGATTGCATACCTGGGAGCATGTGTGTGCATTCCCAAACATGCAATTATCACAAGGCAACAGGAGTTTTGTTAGAAGCTTGATGCATAGTTACCGGATCCAAACAGATCAAAATAATCATTTTAATAAAGTGTCCTTACACTGTAATTGTTGTGCCCAGTACACTATAAATTGGATTTAAACAAGCAGGCTGGTACAGCCCAGAGGCGAGGCCCCAAGAGTGTTATCCTCTCCTTGTGTCCATGGCAACAATATTATCATACATATCCCTACATCTTAAATACCTCTCTCCATTCATGTACATCTGTCTAAATACAGTGTTGATAGAACATAGCCTACGTTAGCTCCCGGGGTACAAAATTAATACTGTCTACTACACAGGCCAGGGTGGGTAAAACACACTGGCTGCTTTAGAGGGATTTCCAACAATTTGCTTGGTCATTATGAAAAATAATACTGTCTACTGTCTGGGGTTTATGGAATGATAAAGAGGAGGACTGTAAAAAAAAAAGACCTGTGAGTGAACCTCACACGATTTGATATGCTGCATTGCAGTGGGCTTAACCTGTCCAAACAGATCTGGATTGGAGGGAAGGGTTGTTGTGTGATAGGTCACATGCTTCCCTCTGATCCTCACTTTCATGGGTGACTAGGAATCCTCTGCACAAACTAACTACAGTACAGTAAACTAGAGAACACACACGTTGACCTTATTTGGCTCTTCTTATGACTAGGATCACCATGAGCTCTCCAGTCGTTGAACTTTAGAGTTTCTCTCTACTCTACCGCTAAATCGTTGGCTACTAGGAATCCTTGGCATCCATCACCTGGTTACAGCAAGCTTAGCTACTGTCATTGTGTGGCCCCTGTAAGCCCTTTCTTATGACCAGGAACACGGTATATCGTCTCCCAAGGTCTATTATTTTGATCATTATATAACAGAGTTACTCTATTGGAGTAGTGACGTGGTGGCTAATCATCACAAAGGAAATTCAACCTGTACTGTTGTACAGTAACAATGAAAAAATGTGTATCTACCAAAACAAAAAGAAAGAAAATAACCAGAGTGTAGGGTCCTTACTCTCGCTCCTTCTCACTGAGCTTGTCTGTGATGGTGTCCTTGATGGAAGAGCGGGAGCCTTTGTGGATGACAGGATACCTGAGAGGGATCTGCAGGAAGCAACTGATCATCAGTACCAAGTGGGCCGTGTAACCCAGGGCAACCGCAACGCTCCCATCATCCTTCGCTGCAGGACAGAACACAACACAGAGGTCAGTCAGTCTCTGTTGGACAGGTTTACTGTGAAATGGTCTCATTGTTTCTTACTTTATAAAACCTTTGTTGAACAGATCTGATCATGAAATGCCATGCCCGTTAATCACTTCAATGGCTGTGTTTTAATGGGTTATTAATACAACACATTGTAATGCTACGACTAGAAACTAAAGTTGGTCAAAACGGCAACAACGAGCTAAACAGTCTCAGTGTTTCATCATTTCTTTAGCGCTTCATGAAGCTCCACTTGAAAGCAAGTGATCAGCAACAGTCTGACTGCAATACGCATGTATTTCATACGTGTTTCATATAAGTTCATTACATTGAAATGAAAGATCAAATCGTAACATGGTAATATAATAAAGACGTCACAAACTGGAAAAAACTTTGGTAACCAAGTAATCACACCGATGAAAAGCAGGCACATTTACAAGGGGCAAAGTGTTTTGGAAATGATATAGAGTGGGTTTTGGCGCCAGAACACGCAAGAAAACTTCAACTGCTGTAGAATACCTCATTTACTTAAAAATACTTAATTTATTTCAGAAATGTGCATGAAAAGCAAAAGCGTCACGTAAAACTATCCCTGCTGGGCTCAATTGCATTTTAGGGGAAAATTAGACGGTTACGGTTTCATTAACATTTCTGACTAGAAAACAGGTCCACCACCTCGCTGAAGTAAAGGAACTGCTTTCTTTGACAGCACATTAAGTTGTTTCAAGTTCTCAACTGCCGAGCAACAGGACATTGCTCCGGGCAAAGTGCTTATACTTTCCAAATCCCCAAATCATAGTGCTTTTGTCTTAATGCTTTGGAATAACAGACCGCTGCCTCAGTAAATAGTTGACTAGGAGCGCATTGGTGTATAACTAGACGACCCTGAATTATACAATTCTTGTGTCTGCACCTCTGATACCAGCAGAGGCCATGAAGCTGACTACCTATTATAATGCCAATACCTTCCATAAAACTAGTTCTATCCAACAGGAATGTCAGATAAAGGAATCATAAGTATAACTGACATGTACTGGGGAAAATGGAGAACCTTTTAAATCCAAAGTCAAGTATCCTCAGATGAGGGCTGAGTTACCTCCGAGAGAGAGAAAGCACTGGGGGGCTTGTTTCCACCCCATGACCCCTTCTTCTTAGCAGCAAGTCCCCTCTACCCTCACCAGCCTCCCCTCCCTTCTCCTCTACCGTCTCCTCCAGTCTCTCATCCAAACTATCCTCTCTCTTCTCTCCCCTCACCTTATCCACCCTCTCCCATCTCCTGTCCCCAGTCTCCTCCAGCGTCACCCCTCTACCTTCTCCCCTCAGTCTCCCCAGGCAGGGCAGGTTGGATTAGGCTGTGCAGCAGCCCTGACCCCAGTGTCTCACTAATCTACCACATCCTACCCTGCAGACAGCCCTCTCCTGTCTGTGACCCAGCAACAACACAGTTTCAGACATGATCGGCTTAATACTGGGCTGGCCCAGCTCTCAGAGGAAGAGAAGAGAAATCAGAGCAGGGGTGAAGTGTCAAAGGTCAGGCCTCTATGATGGGGTAGTTTCAGGCTGGGCTGCTGTATAGGTGTAGTGGTTAAGGTGGTGTTAGACAGGAACGTCTGACCAGGTAGACCCTCCTCCTCACCTCCTATAGGCCTCTGTCCCTCTCACTCTCTGTTCTACTACACAGCCACACCACATGCAAGGAGAGGGAAGGGAGGACAGGACAGGTTGGAGGGAGGTTGTGAGTGGGTTAGGACTCCCCCTGTAGGCCTCTCCATCTCCTACTGCGATGCCACAGCACATGCCTCGTGGTTTACTCACTAGATATCTACCACCCCCGCGGGGTGAGACAGCCGCACACCTCCACAGGGGATGGGAATCCACTCACCGCTGCAAATACAAACAACGAGCCATCAGGATGAGGAAGAGCGGGAGGCTGCTGCAGCCAAGGAAATGGGGGGCTGGAGATCGAGGCAGCGTTGGGGTAGGTCGGGGGATAGCAATGGAGGGGTATTAAAAGAAGGCACACTGGGGAAACCTGGCTCTCATTAGTCCCCCTGCCTCAACTCCACTTCCCCCTCCATCATGTCTTTGAAGTCATGCTTCCCTGGCTGAGAAAGCCAAATCAGATTATCCACAACACATACGGGTGCGACATGGAGGGAATTAGATGAATAACACTTTCCAAATGTAAGCCCCTCTTAAATCATCATCTTATTCAGACCTTTGCCGTGTAAACGCGCACAAACACAATGCCAAATCCTTAAAACACCCACAGTAAATGAGACAGACTTACGACATACAGTACTTTGCAGATTATACTACTCAGTATTCATAAATACACAGAAATGGTGGGCTGAACTTACAGACCAGCAGAATGGTGTGACAAACTCAGAGAGAGAGTCCCTTTATCAGTCTCATCCCTCTCACCCATGGGACCGGTCCTTATAAAGTAGCTGGGCAGCAGAATTCACAGACTCCAGAGGTCAAATACACAGGAAGCAATTTTCACATTCTTGGATGATGGGGAGCACTCTGTTGGTCCTGGGCCTGCTTCCATTAACAAAAGGTTGCTACCAGGGAGTATGGTGAAACCTTTCCGGTGTAACTACTCTGACTCTGCATCAAGGTATTACATCTAGCCCATACAACACATATGTCTTGCACAGAGTTTCAATTACAGGAGAGGATCAGTCAGAGCATCAGCTTAAAGGGATCCACTGATATCACACAACCCTCAGACGGAGTACAGGCTCACATTTACTACATGTGGATGGTGATGTGGAACCAAAAGAGAGGTCAGAAGTTTTAACCTTCAATAAAAGGAAGCAGATGCACCCTGCTTTATGAGTGTCTCTGTGTCACTCCAAACCCTTCCGTTTCCCGTTGAAATAGATATGTTACCTTGGAAATCCTCCGAGTTGGGCAGCTTCACTCCACAGATGACATAATCGGATTGATTAGCCTGCAGGGAAATTAAAAAAGTTTTATGAGAATGAGAATCCAAGAACCAACAATGCCATATTCAGAAAACAACAGAGAAAACAGAGAGAGAGGAAAGGGAAAAGCTTCGGGAGCAAAAAGGGCCCTCTCCTTAGAAATTGTATTTTAATGACCACTGAGTATTTAAGCTGTTCAGCTCCGTCGCAGAACATTTCAGATTGAAACTTTAACCGATTTCAAAACACAGGGAATGTAAGTGGTTGGCCACTCCAAAGACTAATAAGGGCTGAGAAAACATTTCTCCCCAAGCTTTTCTCACTCAAGGTTTTCTCTCTTGTTCGCCATCGTTGTCATGCCATATAGCTGACTACAGCCAATACTGTGTAGTATATCGACCAGGCTCATTTCTAGCGTTACTCAGGAGGAGGTTACTCACGGCCGTGGTGACCACGTCGATGGGGTAGATGTAGGACAGCTCAGAGAGGAGCTGACGACAGCGGAAGGTGAGCTGAGCGTTGGACTTGAGGAACAGCTCTCTGGGGAGACAGACACAGAGACAGTCACTTGATGACTCAGTCAGACTCACGGGCTTACTGAGCAACACAAAGAGGACAGTAACAGAGGAGGAGGAAGAGAACAGAGGGAGGACTGGTGACAGAGAAGAGAATCAACTGGATCAAATAGACAGGGATATAGAGAGGCAGGAGGATAGAAAGGGGGAAATGACAGAAAATGGGTATAAGGGAACGATGAGGTGATGAAGAGGGAAGGGGGGGATGGGGAGAGAGAGGGAGAAGGTACTGTACAATACAGTATTATACACTGAGTGTATGAAACATTAGGAACACATGCTCTTTCCATGACAGACTGACCAGGTGAAAGCTACAATATGATCCCTTATTGTCACTTGTTAAATCCCCTTCAAATCAGTGTAGATGAACGGGAGGAGACAGGTTAATTATGGATTTTTAAGCCTTAACACAACTGAGACATGGATTGTGTACAGTATGTGTGACACTCAGAGGCTGAATGGGCAAGACAAAAGATGTAAGTGCCTTTGAACAGGGTATGGTAGTAGGTGCTAGATACACCGGTTAAAGTGTGTCAAGACTGCAACGCTGCTGGGTTTTCCTGTGTGTTTCAAAAATAGTCCACCACTCAAAGGACATCCAGCCAACTTGACAACTGTGGGAAGCGTAGAGTCCATGCCCGACGAACTGAGGCTGTTCAAGGGCGAAAGAGCAACTCAAGGAAGGTGTTCTTAAAGTTTGGTATACTCAGTCTATATGAATAATATGAGAGAGAAAAACAACAAGAGTGTGGATGGGGAAAGATGTGAGGCGAGACCTGACATCTCAGTGAAGCTTGGGAGGGAGAGAGAGAGGGAGAGAATAAGGGTGCAGGTATGGGGATAGGGAGGTGGAGTGAGGGATGGATGGAGGGTAGCTAGGGTGTCAGTTAGTTATGAGGGGTGACGGTGCCTTAATTGGAAACTGAGGTTGAAGAGAACAGCAAGGGTGTGTTTGTCTTGGCCCAGACCTGGATGAGGAGACCTAATGGCTCAGCTCTGAATCATCTCCACAGTAATTGTAATAGCAACTCAATTATCATAACTGCCAAATTACCAGCCACTCTTTTCCCCCCCGGGACAGGTCCAAAAATCACCACAGGCCCCTTAGACCAGCCCTGGGCTGTTCCATTAGCAGACTTGGCGGCGGGGGGGGACAACCCATGAGCCTGACCTGCCTAGGTGAGAAGAGGAAACGTCTGGAATAATGTTTGCTTTCTTATGTCCACCTCTTGACAGCTACTGGAGTCTGACTTCAGACAAGTCAGAGAACTCAAAAGTGTGTGTGTGTGTAAATATATACAGTATGGCCCATGTGTACATTGTGTGTGAACATGTGTGACTGTGTGTGTCCCCCCCATTCAACAATTTAAACCAGCACTTGGGGAGTAGAGTTTTGTGGATAATGGCCCATCAATTCAGACAGATGAAAAGGTGTTGGGAGAAAATTATCATTGGATATGAACAGCCTTTCCTCCATGCTCCTCGTCACC
Organism: Oncorhynchus mykiss; assembly: GCF_013265735.2. Lineage (NCBI taxonomy): Eukaryota > Metazoa > Chordata > Actinopteri > Salmoniformes > Salmonidae > Oncorhynchus > Oncorhynchus mykiss. Next base: position 32,221,747 of record NC_048576.1, read on the forward strand.
CCATTCTGCTCTGCCTGTGGTCGGCCTCCTGCCTTGGCCCTCACCATTACACAGTTGAAAATCCCTGGTCTTACTGTGGAGGCTTTGTAGATTCAGAAGATCCAGATGATTACCATGTTAATCATTTGATCCTTCCTTCATAGAAACCTCACATCTCAGTCCAGCAGGCTTTCTCTTATCTGTTCTGGTTAAGCCCAGATGCAAGACCCTCAATTCCCACATCAAACCCAAACCATCAAAGACAGACACATTTCCAGAAACCTGGTTATTACATGAACTCAGCAACTCTCCCTAACAAACACTTCTTTTTCGCCCAATGAACTTTAAATACACTTTTTTTTTCCAGGGGTGGACGTTAGGCAGATGCATGAGTGTCAAAATACATTTCCTTGGTTGGTGGGTTTCTTTGCCCGGCCAGCTATAACTAGTGTGTTTACTGTAGCAGTGCTGTTGCTTCTGCTCTGCCTTGGCCCCATCACTGCCAGGTACCCAGCCAAACAAACTCTGTATCCAGGGTGCACCCCTGCAGGCCAAGGCAAACACATCAGACTGGTCTTTGACACAATCTGCTTATTCTCTCTAGGGCTAAAAACACAAATAGGCAGCACCGAGCCAACACCCCCTCTTTGTAAGCAGAATGTAATCTCCCCACAGCATTTAGAACAATTGACAGCATATTAGAACACACCATTCTGTGGGGCCTAGGTAATTTCTAGCAGATGGCGTGGTGAACCAACGGGATGGAGCGCGGGCGCGAGTGTGTGCATGGATAAATAAATGCTTCAATTACAGGTTGACACGTACCTTTTGGCAGTGCATTCTTTATGTTGCTCTGTTAACGACTCCCTCTCCATCCCCAGACTGTGGTGTTTGGTGGAGAACGCTTCCTCTAGGGAGAGATAAGGGGGATGAGAGAGAGAGAGAGAGAGAGAGAGAGAGAGAGAGAGAGAGAGAGAGAGAGGGGGATGAGAGAGAGAGAGAGAGAGAGAGAGAGAGAGAGAGAGAGAGAGAGAGAGAGAGAGAGAGAGAGAGATAAGGGGGATGAGAGAGAGAGAGAGAGAGAGAGAGAGAGAGAGAGAGAGAGAAAGGGAGGTGGTAAATTACCAGGTGTGTTCTGTTCTGGTAAATTACCAGGTGTGTTCTGTTCTGGTAAATTACCAGGTGTGTTCTGTTCTGGTAAATTACCAGGTGTGTTCTGTTCTGGTAAATTACCAGGTGTGTTCTGTTCTGGTAAATTACCAGGTGTGTTCTGTTCTGGTAAATTTACCAGGTGTGTTCTGTTCTGGTAAATTTACACAGGTGTGTTCTGTTCTGGTAAATTTACACAGGTGTCTGGGCGTGTTTCTTGATTTAATGCCTTCCACATTAAACACTGGAAACATCACACGGTTACTTTGGTCAGGAAAAAAACATTTCCTTCTGACTCACATCACATAAAACCACTACACATGAATAATGATGATAGGATTTGTTTGACTTTTGTAGTCAAATAAAGTCAAATAAATAAAAGCATTTAGATAAGGAAGAGTGATTACAGATTTAACAGCGATACGGATGAACCTAGGCATATTAAAACCACAGTCCAAACTCTGCACCTGGAACAATGTATGATGGGACAAAGATTTTTGGACTAAATTAACAAGCATGATTTTGTGTGTTAATAGAAAACACTTAACTTTGGTACAGCATGTGCATTGCCACATGGCATAAACATCTCCACCTGAACAAATATGATCTGGCTATCAGACATCAGTACCAACCCCAACTTATCCCAACCATCCCATCTCATGTACCTTGCTGTTGACAGGCTGAATAGAGAATGGATAAGAGAGGCTCCAATACACACTCGTCTTGACACACATTTTAAAACCCAGCTGGTTCAAATGAACCTCTCTTCCACTGCATGTTACCTGTCAAAGCTGGTCTGCCCAGACAGAAAGTCCAAAGAGGAGGTGGAGGGGAGGATAGATGGGGGTTGCAAGGAGAAAGACAGAAGGGGAGGTTCGGGTGCCAGGGCCAAATCTTCATCAGATTAGGGATGACAAGAAAGATACTGTTTGGGATTGGGCAGATTAGTCAGCCCGTTTGGTTTAAACGATGTCTCGAAAACAGTGTTCAAAAGGTCCCCCTTCGCCTGCATAGGCCCTGAGCTCTCCTAGGCTTTTATGCAACCCCCCCACCCCCATCCCTGTCGCCAACGCATCAAAGCCTCTGCCGCCAAACTAAAACAAATGGAGACACATGTGTAAAAATGTGTGTGTGTGTGTGTGTGTGTGTGTGTGTGTGTGTGTGTGTGGGTGGGTGTGGGTGGGTGTGTGTGGGTGGGTGTGTGTGTAGAAGGCTATGGTGCCATGTTTAGCTACGTCACACAGCTTTAGAGATGTTATTCTTTCACCGCCCTCCAATGTTGTTGTGTTCTCTCCTCAGAGACAAAATAATAATATCCACCATGTCACAAGCGGAAAAACTCCCACACGTCCTAATATAAGGAGCTACCTCTTTCCATCTCAGTAGAAAGGAAAGCGAAATAGAGAGAGTGAGAGGAACGTGTGTGTGTGTGTGTGAGGAGAGGGAGAGAGAGTAAAGAGAGAAAGTGGGAGGGAGGGAAAGAGCGAGCGAGAGCAAAGGAAATCTGAAGATACAAGGGGATAAAAGCATGAAACAGGTTGTGTTACTGTGTAACGATGGAGGAAGTGACTGAGCTGTGACCCGTGTTGGTACGAGACAGATAGCCATGAAACATCACAGGATGTCTCCCCTTTAATAAGATGTGTGTTGGGGGGGGGAGCGAGAGAGAGAAGAGAGAGACAGAGACAGAGAGGAGTACTGCAGTTGAAGAGAGGAAAAACAATTGAGAGAGGGTAGAGGGAGAAAGAGAAATGCAATGAATCACAGTGAGAAAGGTCTCTCTGGCTGGTCCTATTATATCTTCTCTAGGCCCAGGTCCAGTTATACCACTCTATCACTCATTAGTAAATATGTTCACCCTCACTCACTGAACATGGCCACTGTGCAGCTGAGGGAGCTGGTGACTGTGGGTGTAATGGTGCTAGGTTTAGTGTGGGGACAAGAGTGCTGAGCTAAGTCCAGTGTGTTGATGTGATAGACACCCCCACATCTCTCGCCACTTTAAAAAACCTTGACTCTAACTCTGGGTTACTAACTCTGCCACTGTTTATTGGCCTTCAGTCGCCTCGGTGGGAAGGCAGAGTGAAAATAACTGTAAATAACCACGATAAAGACTTTTTACTGCCCTAATTTATAACGTCTGCTCAAGGTGGTAGAGGGGAATATTAGGCGAGAGGAAATTGTGACAAGAAAAAAGGAACCAGAGGAAGAGTAGTGTTGACGCCATGACTGAACATTAAGCAGAAGGCTGTGGGGGTTAAGGTTAAAATAATGCTCCGTCTTCTCTGGGCTTTGTCTCGGTGAAGAATCCCAGCTCTCCTCAAGCCGCTTACACAAACACAGGCATTCACATGAATATGCACACACACAAACATGCATACACACACAACCAACAGAGGGCCAACAGGGCCAGGGATGCAACCAACCATCATAGCAAATGAGCGGCCATTGGACAGCCAGTCGTTAACCTGTCATCAAGATGATCCCTGGCCCTGGCACTGCCCTATCAGCTGGAAGTTCACACACTGTCAGGAGTGGCTAAGTGTAGCACACACACACAAACACCCACCCACAAACACCCACCCACACACAAACACCCACCCAGTGAGAGCCGGCTGGCGTCTGCCAGCTTCCTAGCATTCCTCACATGCCTGCACCCTCACAAACACCCCTGTAGGTACTGTATATTTGGGTTTGACCCCCATTTGTTTTGACAGTAAAGGGGATCGTCTGAAAAAACGTAATTTCACAGAAAGGAATGAGGACCGGAAACAGACGGAGCAAATGTGATATGATTCTAAAGACTGCATTCACATACTGTCTAGCCTAGTGGGCAGCATGGGGGGGCAGCATGGGACGTGGGCAGCATGGGACGTGGGACAGATCAGAGACCCTGGTCCTCCTTGTTCATTGAGGTGAGTCAGGTGACCGGGTCTCTTACTATGGAAACCATACATATCTAACCTAATCTTGTCCACTACCAGGTACTTTTACTTCTGTGTTTAAATAAACACGTGTCCTCTTAGCACAAAAGGGGCAGCAGCGTAGCCTAGTGGTTAGAGCGTTGGACTAGTAACCGAAAGGTTGCAAGATCGAATCCCCGAGCTGACAAGGTACAAATATGTCGTTCTGCCCCTGAACAAGCCACTGTTCCGAGGCAGTCATTGAAAATAAGAATTTGTTCTTAGCTGACTTGCCTAGTTAAATAAAAAATAAAAAGACATTCTTAATCCAGCAGTGGTGACACAGAGGATTAAGGGCCATTCGTCAGGACGGGGACACAAACCATACCTCAGGGTAGTTTTTTTTTGTGTGTGTGTGTGTGTGTGTGAGAGCCTGGAGGTTATGAACACAGTGTGTGCAGGCAGGTATGCTGGGCTGCGGTCCAGACAACCAGTCAAATCAATAACACAAGCCATTTTAGGGAGAACCAAACCACCATGGCTTCCTGACCTTTGGCCAAACACAGAACCTGGATCCATCAGAGACTTCATCCCCCCAGTCCTCTTTGAACACACCCTACCATACCCTGCTGTTAAACAACACTGCCCACCCCACCCTGCTGTTAAACAAATACAATAACAGACTGGTCAGAGAAAACAGGAGAGGAAGAAGGAGGGAGACGGAGAGAGGGACACGGATGGGTCTGCCAGAAGTGAAAGCTTTGAAAGTCACTCAGACACAAGGAGTGGAGGGTCAACATGATCTGGCCCCAGGTCCATCAGAGACACGACCTCTCAAAAAAACTGGAAGCATTCGATGTGCCTTCCCTAATTGCTCATATTCCTCCTATGACTAGCAGGTGCCATTTTTTATGAAAGGTTGATAACACACCTCACAGTCACAAAATGTATGAATGCATAGACTACGTATAGGACAGCTGCATACATACTTACAAGATGTGATTCACTTAATTATCTAAGCCACCTGGATAATCCCATATACCTACAGGAAAAGAGCCAAGACATTAATATCAATGCCATAAAAGTATATATGTATTGTTCTGTGCATGTGTGAACCGGTCTGTGCGTGCCCATCATGGTGGTGGTGTTGAATATGAACTCTGCTAGGTTTATTTCCCTGCGGACATAACGGATATGGAGCAGTAAACATGCCAGTAAAACAAACCCACCCATCCCAGACATGATACAGCCGGCAGTTATTCTGTTATTGAACCCATATAATTGACTCAACGACGCCATAAAACGCTAACGTGTTACATTACCGGCCCTGGTAGAACAACTTGGCTGGCCGGCACAGAAAAGTCTGTCAGAGTGTCGCACGGCAAGGGGGAAAACTGTCACTGTAGTGGAGTGACTCAGAGACTCCAGCCGGTCAACAGTGAAAGAGGTTTCCTGTGTGTGAGGTGCTGTACTGTACTCTACTGTACTGTAATGGTCTGGAGTGGAACATGCCGTGAAATAAGTAGCCCAAGAACAGCAGTTGGCTGACCTTCAGCATACCAGTCTCGTAGGATCTATCAGAGGTAGTGCACTACACAGAATACTAGGGTGCCGTTTAGGGCAACCCCAGTGTAAGGTACATAACAGGAGTACAATCCCATATGGACGCCAGTCCCCACACTATATGCAATTTGAAATTGTAATATCTAGTGGCTTGTAAATGCCAGCCAGTTGTGTCCAACTCCAAATACCCCTTACCTTTCTTCTGAAGCTGTGCTCTCTCCTTCTGCCGCAGGTCTGTCTCCCGGCCCAGCACCTTCCTCTGTCTCTCCAGCTCACCTCGTAGCATCCCGAGACGCATCTGCATACACTCCCGCTCCTTCTTCTGCAGAGAGAGAGCGAAGAAAGGAGAGAGAGAGGTGGAGAGGAGAAAATGAAGAATAAACCGAGAGAGAGTGAGAAAGAAAGAAATAGAAAGAGAGTATATATATGTTTCACCACAGCAAGTGCTTTTCATTATTCCAGCTCAACACCATATCCCCATTAGGTCTCTCAGAACAAGCCACACAATCTAGGGCCAATCCCATAACAAACTCATTCAATACGCCTCTCATAACCCATTATACACTGTCAATACTGGATGGATGAAGACAAGTGGGGCCTCAAACAAGGTCTTTCAAAATAACCCCTCCAAAATCCCTCACGAGAGAAATTGGAGATCCTCATATAAAGGGCAAATGCGAGTTAACCTCTTCATGTCCATAACGGAAAAATATAATTTCCTTTGGTACACTTGTTCTCTGAGCTTACTGATGGACAAATCTGGAAAATTATTCTTCAATTGGCCAAAGTGTTTGTCTAAAATACAAGTTTTTTACACTGTACTATATTTAGTCTTTGGACATATTTTATAAATGTGAATTCATGTGAATACATGTTCAAATGATCAGATCTTAATAATTTGTGGTAAAAACACAAAAGTATGTGGACACCCCTTAAAAATGAGTGGATTTGGCTATTTCAGCCACACCAGTTGCCGGCCGGTGTATAAAATCGAGCACCTAGACATCTCCATAGACAAACATTGGCAGTAGAATGGCCTTACTGAAGAGCTCAGTGACTTTCAACATGGTACCGTCAAAGGATGCCACCTTTCCATCAAGTGTCTGCCCTGTTAGAGCTGCCCCGGTCGACTGTAAGTACTGTTATTGTGAGGTGGAAACGTCTAGGAGCAACAAAGGCTCAGCCGCGAAGTGATAGGCCACACAAGCTCACAGAACGGGACCGCCGAGTGCTGAAGCGCGTAAAAATCATCTGTCCTCGGTTGCACCACTCAAAACCAAGTTCCAAACTGCCAATGGAAGCAATGTCAGCACAATAACTGTTTGTCAGGAGCTTCATGAAATGGGTTTCCATGGCCAAGCAACGGCACAAAAACCTAAGATCACCATGCACAATGCCAAGTGTCAGCTAGAGTGGTGTAAAGCTCGCCGCCATTGAACTTGTTCTTGTTGTTTCAGCAAGACAATGCCCCTGTGGGCAAAGCGAGGTCCATACAGAAATAGTTTGTCGAGATCGGTGTGGAGGAACTTGACTGGCCTGCACAGTGCCTTGACCTCAACCCAATCGAACACCTTTGGGATGAATCAGAACGCTGACTGCGAGCCAAGCCTAATCGCCCAACATCAGTGCCCGACCTAACTAATCCTCGTGGCTGAATGGAAGTCCCCGCTGCATTGTTCCAACATCCAGTGGAAAGCCTTCCCAGAAGAGTGGGGGGGACCAACTACATATTGAACGCCCATGATTTTGGAATGAGATGTTCGACGAGCAGGTGTCCACATACTTCTGGTCATGTATTGTGTATGTGTGCGTGTGCGTGTGCGTGTGCGTGTGTATATATATATGTGTGTGTGTGTGTGTGTGTGTGTGTGTGTGTGTGTGTGTGTGTGTGTGTGTGTGTGTGTGTGTGTGTGTCAAAACTATGATCATATTTGAGATTCTTCAAAAGTGGCCTCCCTTTGCACGCTCTTGGCATTATCTCAACCAGATTCATGAGGTAGTCACCTGGAATGCATTTCAATTAACAGGTGTGCCTTGTTAAAAGTTAATTTGTGGAATTTATTTCCTTCTGAATGCATTTGAGCCAATCAGTTGTGTTGTGACAAGGTAGGGGTGGTATACAGAAGATAGCCCTATTTGGTAAAAGACCAAGTCCATATTATGGCAAGAACAGCTCAAATGAGCAAAGAGAAACAACAGTCCATCATTACTTTAAGACATGAAGGTCAGTCAATACAGGAAATATCAAGAAGTTAGAAAGTTCAGTCGCAAAAACCATCAAGCGCTATGATGAAACTGGCTGTCATGAGGACCGCCACAGGAAAGGAAGACCCAGAGTTACTTCTACTGCAGTTACAGTTAACTGCACGTCAGATTGCAGCCCAAATAAATGCTTCACAGAGTTCTAGTAACAGACACATCTCAACATCAACTGCTCAGAGAAGACTGAGTGAATCAGGCCTTCATGGTCGAACTGCTGCAAAGAAACCACTACTAAAGGACACCAATAAAAAGAAGAGACTTGCTTGGGCCAAGAAACACGAGCAATGGACAATAGACCAGTGGAAATCTGTCCTTTGGTCTGATTAGTCCAAATTTGCGATTTTTGGTTCCAAACGCAGTGTCTTTGTCAGACACAGAGCTGGTGAATGGATGATCTAAGCATGTGTGGTTCCCACAATGAAGCATGAAGGAGGTGTGATGGTGTGGGGGTGCTTTGCTGGTGACATTATCAGTATTTTTTTAAATAATTCAAGGCACACTTAACCAGCATGGCTACCACAGCATTCTGCAGCAATACGCCATCCCACCTGGCTTGCGCTTAGTGGGACTATTATTTATTTTTCAACAGGACAATGACCCAACACACCTCCAGGCTGTGTAAGGGCTATTTAACCAAGAAAGATAGTGATGGAGTGCTGCATCAGATGACCTGGCCTCCACAATCACCCAACCTCAACCCAATTGAGATGGTTTGGGATGAGTTGGGCCACAGAGTGAAGGAAAAGCAGCCAACAAGTGCTGAGCATATATGGGAACTCCTTCAAGACTGTTGGAAAGCATTCGAGGTGAAGCTGGTTGAGAAAATGCCAAGAGTGTGCAAAGCTGTCATCAGGGCAAAGGGTGGCTATTTGAAGAATCTCAAATATAAAATATATTTTGATTTGTTTAACAGTTTTTTGGCTACTACATAATCCCATGTGTTATTTCATAGTTTTGATGTCTTCACTATCATTCTACAATGTAGAAAATAGTAAAAAATAAAGAACAACCCTTGAATGAGTAGGTGTTCTAAAAACTTTTGACCGGTAGTGTATATATCAACAATATCTAAATAAATCCACACACACACACACACACACCACTAGAGAATATGCAGTATAAGCAAATCCAATGCAAGTCAATAGAGACTGGAGAGAGAGTAATTTTACAAAATTCTCTCTCATCTTAAACATGTTCAGATCTTAATTTTTAGTATATTTCTTGCCTGGACCAAAATTTTAATATACATTTTTGCAAATCTATTGAAAATAAAAACACCAGATTTACATAAGTATTCAGAACCTCTGCTATGAGACTTGAAATTGAGCTCAGGTGCATCCTGTTTCCATTGATCATCCTTGAGATGTTTCCACAATTTGATTGGGGTCCACCTGTGGCAAATTCAATTGACTGGACATGATTTGGAAAGGCCCACACTTGTCCATACAAGGTCCCACAGTTGACAGTGCATGTCAGAGCAAAAATCAAGCTATGAGATTGAAGGAATTGTCCGTAGAGCTCAGAGACAGGATTGTGTTAAGGCACAGATCTGGGGAAGGGTACCAAAACATTTCTGCAGCATTGAAGGTCCCAAGAACACAGTGGCCGTCTTAATCCTTAAATTGAAGAAGTTTGGAACCACTAAGACTCTTCCTAGAGCTGGCCGCCAGGCTAAACTGAGCAATCGGGGAAGAAGGGCCTTGGTCAGGGAGATGACCAATAACTCGATGGTCGATCTGACAGAGCTCCAGAGTTCCTTTGTGGAGATGGGAGAACCTTCCAGAAGGACAACCATCTCTGCAGCACTCCACCAATCAGGCCGTTATGGTAGAGTGGCCAGACGGAAGCCACTCCTAAGTAAATGGAACATGACCACCCGCTTGGAGTTGCCAAAAGGCACCTAAAGGACCCACAGTCCATGAGAAACAAGATTCTCTGGTCTGATGAAACCAAGATTGAACTCTTTGGCCTGAATGCCAAGCGTCACGTCTGGGGGAAACCTGGCACCATCCCTACGGTGAAGCATGGTGGTGGCAGCATCATGCTGTGGGGATGAATTTCAGCGACAGGGAGCCTCAGGATCGAGGGAAAGATGAACGGAGCCAAGTACAGAGAGATGCTTGATGAAAACCTGCTCCAGAGCACTCAGGACCTCATTCTAGGATGAAGTGCCGTGTAAATGACTTCTTTGCACAATTCTAGCCAGAGTTCCTCTGTCCAATGTCTGTGTTCTTTTTCCCATCTTAATCTTGTATTTTTGGGGGGCCAGTCTGACATGGCTTTTTCTTTGCAACTCTGTCTAGAAGGCCAGCATCTCGGAATCGCCTCTTCACTGTTGACGTTGAGACTGTTGTTTTGACGGTACTATTTAATGAAGCTGCCAGTAGTGGACAAGTGAGGCGTGTTTCTCAAACTAGACACTCTAATGTACTTGCCCTCTTGCTCAGTTGTGCACCGGGGCCTCCCACTCCTCTTTCTATTCTGGATAGAGATAGTTTGCCCTGTTCTGTGAAGGGAGTAGTACACAGTGTTGTACGAGATCTTCAGTTTTTTGGCAATTTCTCACATGGAATAGCCTGTATTTCTCAGAACAAGAATAGACTGATGAGTTTCAGAAGAAAGGTCTTTGTTTCTGGCCATTTTGAGCCTGTAATCTAACCTACAAATGCTGATACTACAGATACTCAACTAGTCTAAAGAAGGCCAGTTTTATTGCTTCTTTAATCAGGACAACAGTTTTCAGCTGTGCCAACATAATTGCAAAAGGGTTTTCTAATTATCAACTAGCTAATCCAAGTCATAATTTTAAAAAGGCTAACACAACCTGCCATTGAAACACAGGAGTGCTGGTTGCTGATAATGGGCCTCTGTACGCCTATGTAGATTTTCCAGCTACAATAGTCATTTAAAACATTAATAATGTCTACACTGTATTTCTGATCAATTTGATGTTATTTTAAATGGACAAAAACTTTTCCCTTTCCCTTCAAAAACAAGGACATTTCTAAGTAACCCCAAACTTTTGAATGGTAGTGTATATACCAACAATTATTGAGATCTGAACATGTTTAAGATATGAGAAAGAGGGAAAACTCTGAAATTACTCACTCTCCAGTCTCCATTGACTTGCATTTGCTTATACTGCATGTAGTCTAGGGGTGAGGTGTATTTGTATATATATAGATGTATTTGTATATATAATTTAAACAAGTATTCACATGACTTGATTCATGAAATGTGTCCAAAGACTAAATATAGTACGATACAGAAACAGGTCAAATAACAATACTATATGCTTTTAAACTATTTATTTCTGAAATGCATTTCAAAATACTCAGGAAACTAGGTGTATGTCGCAGGTCACTACTTCACAGGAGAGCCATTTGAAAGTAAACCTTTTTTTTTAGCAAAATGCGTTTTTTTGGCAGAAATGGAACATGTGAACGTTCATGTACCTTAATAACATACCTGCATGACATCTGTAAATATGAATATAATTGTTAAATTACGAGCCTAGTTGGTTTAGCCACAGAAAAAGTCAGCAACCTTCCCGCTAGCCATGATTGGCTGAGGTAATGAGTGGGCTGGACATGCCGAGAAATGAGTACGGATTGGTCTGCCATATAGCACGCTTCTCTTTGAGCTGGTCAGTAAGTGTAGGTAATCCTGTCTAACTCAGCTTTTTTTATGTATCGTGTAGTAGAACTGTGTAAGTGTTGCTCTCCACTTTTTGGAAGACCGAGTTTTGAAATCAGTGGAATTACAGTATGATAGCTAAGGAGATGGAGAAAACACCTGACTCCGGATTACATCTTCAAACTAAGGACAACCATGGCATCCGTGACAGGAAGCAGCGTCCATCTGTGATGTATACAGGTAAGATAGTCTAGCTCGCTACATTTTCAAATATTACACTTTTCTAATTTTGACAGAAAGTCATTTTCATTTCAAGTTAAAGTGTACTGTTAGCTAGCTAGCTAACATTACGTGTATGATCTTATTATTTTTATCTCAGAGCCATTTGCTTTGCTAGTTATATCCTAATTTTAGCTAGCTAACATTGAACCTGGTTGGTTAGCTACCTGCATATTCATGCAGGGTAGTAATGTCATGAGTTGGGATTATGGTTCATTGTTTACCTAGCTAGCTACATGTCTTAAAAGACCACTATGAAAGTATCCTTTTCAATAGAATGTCACTGCGACAACTATTGATAGACGTAGCTGGTAAATTTGCTCTACTCCGATTTCAGAGCACTCTCGTCTGAGTGTGCCAGAGCGCAGAGTAACTGACAAATTAACGCTCAACACCAGCTGAATATGGCCGGTGTCAGTAAATGTTGCCAAAAAAACATAAATTGTTGACAGCAGCACAGTTGCAGTCACCAACACTCGGGATAACATAAAAACAGCCTACCAGCTCTGCTAGGGCGAGAAAATGGTCAGTGAGCGGTTCTCTCATTTGTGTCTGGAAGTAGCTAGCAAGCTTGCCAACGTTAACCAGTTAGCTTGGGCGCTTGACTGTTGTTGTTTAGACAGAAAGCTCAGATAAACTCTTAAAGAGATTGTTGGGGCAAAAAGCTTAAGAGGGCGTGAACGATGCTGAATGGGTGTAGACAAAGAAGAGCTCTCCAGTAGGTACCAAAACAGGCCATTTTCTCAAAAGTGAGGTTACAAGTTTATCAACTTTCAAAGTAGAATTACTTTCCCGTTGTTCCTCAAGTGCAGTGTATGATATACCATTTTGTAGCTCTTAATCCAATGTAAAAAAAAACACTTTCAAATTTTGCTACATAAGACAGAACCAAGGCGGTCGATCACAGTTAAAAAATAAATGTATACATTTCCTCAAAATCCCAACTTAGATTGACACTGGAAGCATGATAGATAATGACAATCTTAAAATCTTCAATGTGGCCTGTGTAGACACTTGGACTAACCTACTATGTTGACACCAATGTCATACAATTACACCATATGGAATTTGTCCTGTGGTGCATTTTGATATTGTACTAAATATAGTTCAAGGACGTGAATGGGTTTGACGTCACTGCCAAGCGAGAGAGAGAACACCGCACTAACTGGCGTAAAGGGCCAGTGTGTTATGTAGCAAAGTGTTATCTGATAGAAGTGGGTGGGCTTTGTGACTGGTTCATTCTGGGACTGACATTGTGGCTGAACCCTCTAAGGCCTGGAGCGGGGCTTACTACATGCAGGAACTGGACCTTCCTCACTTCTGCCCTTTTCTCTCAGACCAGGGGTCTTCAACCTTTTTTTGCCCATGGACCTCCACCCAGGCAAACCGGAGACCCACGGACCCCCATCATATTTTTATTTATTTTTCCTTTATTTAACTAGGCAAGTCAGTTAAGGACAAATTCTTATTTTCAATAACGGCCTAGGAACAGTGGGTTAACTGCCTTGTTCAGGGGCAGGATGACAGATTTGTACAATACATTCAGTATTGTTGTAATCAACATTTTAAATGATTAGATTTGGTAGATAGTTTTCATTATTTTCACCTCCCTACATTGTAATTGGAAGAGGAAGTGTAAACACTAACATAGCCTATTATCTGAAAAAGGGAACTCAAAACACATTTTTGCTAATAGCAGCTAATTAGCTGGTTAAACAAAGGTTATCCATGTTTTGGCAAACATGTACTGTACGAGAAGAAGATGAGAGAGCACCAACATCACCTATTCACTAATTTATCAGCTGCAGACAAGCCAATGGAGTTGGTGCGGGAGGGGGGGGCATAGAGTTAGCCATTATATTGCAGTCCTAACTATCCAAGGCCAGGCCAGGCCAGGCCAGGTAGATGACGATGAGTCCATGAGTGCTGAACTGAACCAAATACTTCTCTTCCCTGGCTGGCAGACAGCTGGCTGTAGATTGATCATGGGACTGCGGGACACAGGGGTGACGGAGGAGGCTGCGCCAGTGAAACATTAGATTCTGATTACATCGGAGTGGACAGAGAGACTGAATCCTGCTGTGGTATTCACCACACAGCCTGAAGTCACAGTTTATCACCATATCAAACACTTCAGACTGTCAGAGCAGTAGGAGAGAAGCTGAGCTGTGTGTTTAGGTGTGTGTGTGTGTCCAGATGGCTTCCAAATGGTCTCGCTTGGAAAGGGGGAGGAAGGGGCATATGAGAAATGATCATGAGAGACGTGAGGACTGGAGATTCTCAAACGAGTGTGGGGGAGACAAGATAAATGTGCTACCATGTAAGAAATAGTACAGCATCAGCATTGCACCCTTAGGGGTGGGGAGAAGGTGGTGCAGGGTCACACACACAGGGCTAGCATCAACACCAGATGACATCTAGCTCACCACATGCCCCGTCGCCTGGGTATACCTGGATAGAGCCATTAGTATATGCAAGTCAATTAGTCAACATCTCCAGCCACCACAGGGTGCCTCCCCATCAGGCCCCAACACCATCCCCGAACATCTCACTCTATCTGGGGTTCACTTAAGGCCTGTTGGGAGGCCCCCTCCAGCCCTGGATGTACTACCCCCCAAATGAAGAACAGCGCTTGCTCTTTCGCAGGGCACAAAGTTGGAAAGATTAGAGGAGAAAGAGGGATGGATGGAGAGAGAGAGCTTGTCCTCCAACTCAAACCCATTTTGATTCCTCTGATCAGTATCATAATCCACCGCCAAGGAGGCTAATGAAAACCAGAGAGAGAGTAAGCTGACTGAGCATCTCCCTCCTCTTCCAATCTGGCTGCTTGATATGATCATCCCAGTCAGTCCTGCATTCTATCTTCTGACCCAGCAGGAATTTTAACCTTGTTATTTAGAGAGAGCATTTATTTTGCCAGTTGCCTGCAGCTGTGTGTGGTATCAACACACACACAGAAGACACGTACACGCACGCAGGCACAAATGTAGGCACGCACACGGACGGACACACACAGATGGCGATCGCAGCCAGGATCAGTAAATGCTGATATGCCTCTTATCAAGGTCTTCTGAGGCTTTTTTTTTAGGAAAACAGAGGGTGTCAGTCACTCAGACAGGCTAGATAGAGCCCCCATCTCCCGGAGTGTCAGAGCCCATATGTAGTGCAGGAATGCTGCAGCTCGCGTGTTAACCACCACTAACTACAGCCCTCCTCTAGCCTTTTGCCAAATGCCAGAGTTGACAGGTAGGCTAAGGCCGGTGTGTGTGATGTATGTAGTGCTTGCGCGGGTGCGTGTGTTTGCGTGCATGCATGCGTGTGTGTGACTGTGCATGTGTGTGTGTGTGTGCATGTGTGTGTGTGTGTGTGTGTGCGCCTTACAGCCAAAGCGCTGTGTATTGCTTGTCTGAAGGTCCCCGGACATCAAACAGCCAGTTGGTCAGCTGAGTCAACAGCGACAGAGGCATAACCTGGCCGTAACCCTGGAGATCAATGGCAGAGTGTGGGTGAGAGGGTGAAAGGGCCACGCCGGGCCGTGTTGGTGGGCTCCATTCCACACCCTTTGATCCCACACAGACGTGAGGTGGGGTGGGCAGACAGAGGGAGAGAGAGATACTAACAGGGAGAGCACTCATAAACAGAGAGGGGAGACTCAGAGTAAGACACACACAATGCTCCCCTCTTTCGAAACCAATAACTCAGTGGGATCATTTTAAAAGGATCTGTCTCAGCTACAGTACACAGAGAGAGCAGCGGTGGCTGATCAAAAGGAGATAGAACATGATTTATTAGCTGAGGTGAACTCTAAAAGGCTTTGGAATGTTTCATTGAGAGGAAGTATCAGCCAAAAGGCCTTTTCAATAGGAACATTGTGCTGTAGTGTGTGTGTGTCTTCATCATCTGATTGACTGAGGTGCTAGTAAGTAGTCAGTTTAGTTCAGTGGTAAAGAACACAGCACTCAGACAACAACAGGCTGAAGGGAGAGAAGGGAAGGGAAGGGGACAACTAACTGAGGTATGTAGGTGAACAACAACAAGAAACTGTTGGAGCAGTCTCCTCTGACCGTGATGACAGCCACACACACACACACACAGTATTCATAACCCTTGACTTATTCCATTTTGTTGTGTTACAGCCATATATTCTCTCTCTCACCCTTCTACACACAATACCCCATAATGACAAAGTGAAAACATATTCTTTGAAATGTTTGCACATTAATTGAAAATGAAAAACAGAAATATCTAATTTACATAAGTATTCCCACCCCTGAGTCAATACATTTTCGAATCACATTTGGCAGCGATTGTACAATATTTGCCCATTATTCTGTTCAAAATTACTCAAGCTCTGTCAAATTGCTTATCATTTGTTTAACATGAAATACCCCTGAACATGTTTACAATTACAAGCATACCCATAACATGATGCAGCCACCACTATGATTTAAAATATGGAGAGTGGTACTCAGTAATATGTTGCATTAGATTTGCCCCAAAGATAACACTTTGTATTCAGGACATCCAGTTCATTTCTTTGCAGTACTACTTTAGTGCCTTGTTGCAAACAGGATGCATGTTTTGGAATATTTTTTTAAAAATTCTATACAGGCTTCCTTTTCACTCTGTCAAGTGGCTTAGTATTGTGGAGTAACTACAATGTTGTTGAGCCAGCTTCAGTTTTCTCCTGTCGCAGCCATTGAACTCTGTAATTGTTAAAGACACCATTGGCCTCATTGTGAAATCCCTGAGCAGTTTCCTTCCTCTAAGGTAATGGAGTTTGTCATCTTTGTCGTGACGGAGTTTATTGATACACCATCCAAAGTGTAATTAATAATTCCACATTGCTCAAAGGGATATTATTTTTTATTTATTGTTACCCATCTACAAATAGGCACCCTTCTTTGCGAGGCATTGGAAAACCTCCCTGGTCTTTGTAGTTGAATGTGTGTTTGAAATTGTATCTGTGGGGTACACGATTATTGCACATGCACACACAACTTATTATGTGACTTGTTAAGCACATTTTTACTCCTGAACTTATTTAGGCTTGCCATAACAAAAGTGGTTGACTACTTATTGACTAAAGACATTTCAGCTTTCATTTTTAATGAATTAGTTACATTTTTCAAAAACATAACTCCACTGACATTATAGGGTAGTATGTGTAGGCCAGTGACAACAATCTCAATTTAATTTTAAATTCTGGTTGTAACAAAACAAAATGTGGAAAAAGTCCATGGGAGTGAATACTTTCTGAAGGCACTGTAGGAACACACACACTGTAGAGAAAGCTGTGGAGGAAAGGGGGGAGGGCGGCTAAATCTTATGTGCAAAAATCAGCTTTTAACTTGACAGTGTAGCCTATACCTTGAGCCCCAAAACATGAAAGTGTCAGAGCCCCAGGGCTTTTTTAACAGGACCTTTTGAAGTGTACGTTTACAATAAACACAACATTTAAAACCTAGGATTACCACTCCGTTTTCACAGCTGTTTGGAAGCCAATTCCAACATTTTTAAATATGCTTTCTTTTTATTGGTTTTGATTTGACTTGGAGGGTGGAAATAAAGTTACACTTTTTTTGTTAAAATGTCCCAATGCAACATGCAACTCCAGAGCCTGCTGGTTTTCTGTTGTACCTGATTACTAATTGCACCCGTCTAAATCAGTCCCTGATTAGAGGGGAACAATAAAGAATGCAGTGGCACTGGTTTTGAAGTCCAGAGTCAGGGTTGGGTAGGTTACTTTCTAAATGTATCTGTTACAGTTACTAGTTACCTGTCCAAAATTGTAAATCAGTAGCTTAACTTTTGGATTACCAGAACTCAGTAAAGTAATTGGATTACAGCCAAAGTCATAAAATCTGGTTTTAAACGTAAACCTAACCTTAACCCTATAGTTAACCACACTGCTAACCCCTAATGCCTAACCCTAACCTTCAATTAAGACCAAAAAGCTCATTTTTGTTTTCATTAATTTTAACAATATCGCCAATGTCAACCTGCTTAAGAGGCATTAGAAGAAGACAAAAATGAATATTACTAATTGAACAACATCCATTGCAGGATAAATCAATGTTAGAGTTTGGATGTTACATTTTACTTTATGGGCTGGTTATGTTGGCCTGCTATAACCCATTGCTTTCTACTACAGGTAATAATATGATTATCTTTACATCTTTCCAGCTATTCCAATTCATTTAAAAATACCTGATCTTCAAGATTAGGACTTGGGAAATATAGATTAGCCAAATTGTTTTGAGTTGAAGAAGAAATGCTGCTCTCGAATGGCATGCTTCGAGCACTACCGAAAAGCTTTATTTGCATTTGAAAAATTAACCCCATATAGTGCATTTGCTAAGGACGCCTATTGTTTACATTTGTTGGTGACATTTTGATATCTTGATAATTTGCAGCTGTTTAAGTCTATAAAAAGTGTGTGGGTTTGAGCATGTGTCCGTTTTTGAGCAATAAAAGCCGCATTCATGGTCTTTTAAAAATGAAACTTGTTTTTGACTGTATGGAGCACAATACCATGGGTGAGTTTAGAAGGGAGAAACTCGCTGAAACTTTAATTCCATAGGTTGGGTACCGCACTATGCAGCTGTTGCAAGTAGAGGTTGACCGATTAAAATCGGAATGGCTGATTAATTGGGTCCGATTTCAAGTTTCCATAACAATCGATAATCAGCATTTGTGGATACCGATCATGTCCTATTACATTGCACTCCACGAGGAGACTGCGTGGCAGGCTGACTACCTGTTATGCGAGTGCAGCAAGGAGCCAGGGTAAGGTGCTAGCTAGCATTAAACTTATCTTTTTTTTTAAAACAATCAATCTTAACATAATCACTAGTTAACTACACATGGTTGATGATATTACTAGTTTATCTAGCTTGTCCTGCGTTGCATATAATCGATGCGGTGCCTGTAAATTTATCATTGAATCACAGCCTACTTCGCCAAACGGGTGATTTAACAAGCGCATTCGCGAAAGATGCACTCGTTGCACCAATGGGTACCTAACCATAAACATCAACGCCTTTCTTAAAATAAATACACAGTATATATTTTTAAACCTGCATATTTAGTTAATATTGCCTGCTAACATTAATTTATTTTAACTAGGGAAATTGTGTCACTTCTCTTGCGTTCATTGCACGCAGAGTCAGGGTATATGCAACAGTTTGGGCCGCCTGGCTCGTTGCGAAATAATTTGCCAGACTTTTACGTAATTATGACATAACATTGAAGGCTGTACAATGTAACAGCAATATTTAGACTCATGGATTCCACCTGTTAGATAAAATACGGGACGGTTCCGTATTTCACTGAAAGAATAAAATGTTTTGTTTTCGTTATGATAGTTTCTGGATTCGACCATATTAATGAGCTAAGGCTCGTATTTCTGTGTGTATTATATTATAATTAAGTCTATGATTTGATAGAGCAGTCTGACTGGGCGGTGGAAGGCAGCAGCAGGCTCGTAACCATTCATTCAAACAGCACTTTACTGCGTTTGCCAGCATCTCTTCGCAATGCTTCAAGCATGGCACTGTTTATGACTTCAAGTCTATCAACTCCTGAGATTAGGCTGGCAATGCTCAAGTACCTATTAGAACATCCGATAGTCAAAGGTATATGAAACACAAATGGTATAGAGAGAAATAGTCCTATAATAACTACAACCTAAAACAACTTACCTGGGAATATTGAAGACTCATGTTAAAAGGAACCACCAGCTTTTATATGTTCTCATGTTCTGAGCAAGGAACTTAAACGTTAGCTTTTTAACGTGGCACATATTGCACTTTTACTTTACTACTTTCTACTCCAACACTTTGTTTTTGCATTATTTAAACCAAATTGAACAGGTTTCATTATTTATTTGACTAAATAGATTTTATTGATGTATTATATTAAGTTAAAATAAGTGTTCATTCAGCATTGTTGTAATTCTCATTATTACAACTAATATCAAATCAAATGTATTTGTCACATACACATGGTTAGCAGATGTTAATGCGAGTGTAGCGAAATGTGCTTCTGGTTCCGACAATGCAGTAATAACCAGCAAGTAATCTAACTAACAATTCCAAAACTACTACCTTATACACACAAGTGTAAAAAAAAAATGGCAGATTTATCAGTATCGGCTTTTTTTGGGTCCTCCAATAATCAGTATCGGCTTTTTTTGGGTCCTCCAATAATCAGTATCGGCTTTTTTTGGGTCCTCCAATAATCAGTATCGGCTTTTTTTGGGTCCTCCAATAATCAGTATCGGCTTTTTTTGGGTCCTCCAATAATCAGTATCGGCTTTTTTTGGGTCCTCCAATAATCAGTATCGGCGTTAAAAAAATCAGAATCGGTCGACCTCTAGTTGCTGACCACTGGGGAATACTCATTACGCCGATTCTGTTGCAAAACCTTTCTTAAACGAAAGCAAACGGAACGAAAACGGAGAGAGTTCTACCTGAATTTGTCCAAGAGAAACTCTCGTTTTACTCTGTTTGCTTCCATTTGGTTCTTAAACAGTAAACGGATTCCTTACTGAATATACCCCTGGTCGCCAAAACAATGATTGATAGGCAGCTTAAACTTCTTCAATTAAACCATTATTGGTGTAAAAAACACATATACATTTGTGAACAGCCATCCACATTCAAAAAAATCTACAATGCATAAGGCGCAAACAGCTAAATGAGAGAGCAGCAGTGTGAATCACATCAATGCGCTATGCAGCCTAGATATCAATAATAAGTGATATCTGTATTGCCCGTAGGCTACACCACTGCTGTCATCCTTACCTCCAAGTGTTTATTCAAGTTGGAAAATGACTGCAGCATTATCTTTGGAAGACTTAGCTTGGACTACAAAAGCCTATTCCTGCTATTTTCCCACAATCCATCAAACGCATCTGGTGTGTCATCATAGTGTTCTCTGACTTGTAATCAGACTCGCTCAGATTGAACAAATTTAAACATGCGCCTTTTTTCAATGCTGATTTTAATGTCACTGAGAAAACAGAAAGGTGTTAAATATTTTTTTGAATGAATTTAAAAGTCATCCTAGAAGTAATCATTTAGTTTTTCAAAAGAATCTGTAATCTGAATACTGAATACATTTATCTGTTACATGTAATCCGTTACTCCCCAACCCTGTCCAGAGTTGAGTTTGAGGGCGATAGAGGGTGACCGCTTAATCTGTCTAAATAGATGATATGATAAAAGCCTGAGGGTCTAATTACATATTATTATAAGGATCTGTGTAATACACTATCTACAATGTGCTGAGCATTTAGCCTAGTGCTAGCTTGGTGCCGTCCACAGATTATTATTGCTGGATGATCCCAGGTGGTTGTTTTGGCTGACTACAGGAGTAGCTGCTAGTGCTTCTCATCTGGACGAGCACAATCATCTTTGGTCAAATAAAAAAAAGAACAAAGACTTCAGTTCTCCTAGCCAGGTCTAATCTCACAAACTGATTATTATAGTAAGCACATGATATTGGCACAACATAGATAATGGGTTTGCAAGAGGATGAGTTGTGGATGAGCAGAGATCAGTGGAGGATCTGTATGTGGCTGGCTGACTCACCCGCTCGTTGCAGGCCACTGTCGTCCTCAGCTTCTCCTCAATCTCCTTCCCGATCTTCTGCACCGTCACCTGGGTCTGCTTGATGGCTCTCTGTGCTGTGTGGAGCCTAGAAAGTACAGGGAGGAAGAAAATCAGGATATTAATCAAAAGGCTCTCTACCACAGGAACTCAACAGACATGTACTGTATAATAGAGGATGCTTCTGTGATGCTGACAGATTTACATTACAACTGCAGGAGAGTAAATAAATAACTATACAGAAGAACAGAGGTCCGACTCTCCTCTACGGACAGCGTAATGTCAGCCATCTTGTTAGCTGCGCTATTTGTTAATGTTATATAGGTTTGTTTGGAGGACAGAGTGAGGAAGTATGAGTTATGATGGACCACATGTGTGTTCTAAATTTGTGGCGAGTTTGTTTCCCCTCATTGTTTCTTTTCCTAATTTACTGGGGTTTAATCTATATTGTTGTGCTGTATTGTCTCCAAATGTCTCAAAAGTTAATGAAAGTTCCAAATTAACAAAGGACAAAGCAGGTTTTGAGAACGTCGAAAGAACAAAGTTCATTAAAATGACTCCTATAGATTCAGGGGACATATCAGGTTCTCAAATACCCAAGAACCACAAATAACCCACCAGTATTTTAATCACTTTTATTTTCTAATATATCTAACCACAATTTAAGGCTTCAATGTTGCCCTATGGACCTAAACATACTAAATCCAGACCACTGAGAGAAACCTCAACGGGCCATTTAATAAACCCTCACCACAAACATGGAAGACATTCCCAAAACTTTTGGGTACTGAAGTCATTCATTCATTGTCCTCTCTGGAGAGGGAACAATAACAACAATACCAAAAGACAAGCTTAAACGTTATTGCAGCTATCAATCACAGACTTGATTAACTCTCCAAGTATGCTTTCAACAGCTCCAGGCCTCATGGGGAGGGAGGGAGAGAGGGAGACTGAGATGCTCCCCACAACAGAGCTGCCCCAGGGACACATCTAATAGGAACAGACAACCATCACACCAGGCTGAGATATGAGGGTCCTCCTCACACGCAGGAGGGCAGGCATTAGCAATAATATTGTCAGAGAGACTCGAGATCACCCTTGTTTTGTCCAATTTACAGACACGCTCAATGGGAGGTAAGTGTTAGATGTGGCAGTGTGGCTGGCAGTGTCTGACCCATTCTCTCTCTCATCTACAGTATGAATGGTTCCACCATCTGGTCTGGGGGCTCCCGGTGGAGAGATGTGGTTATCTTTCAGCCCCCCTGCCCCAACTTTCCAACCCACCATTCTTCCAGTCACATCATTCCACCTCTTTCTGAAGCAGGCTGTTCCTCACATCTCCATCCTACAATCCCTCCTTCTGTCTATTGTTCGCTACTAGTGAACCCTGAGGATGATCTAAGAACGTGCTGCCTGGCCTGTGTTTAATAGTAATATCTCAGCACTTAACCTAGATAATGCTAAGGCAGATTCCCGCCCCAAACCACTATGCATAGTCTTCAGTCAATCAATGCACCAAAACCAGAGTTCTTCAGCTTTTGGCTGAATCAGTGGACTTGATATAAGCCACAAAGACTATTTTAAGGGCCCAGGATTGTGGATAATCCTGTACTGGTGCCAAAACACTCTGCGATCTTTCATACTCCACTTCTGGGGCCTTTGAAACTGTCATCAGGGTCCAGGTATACTGAGGCCTGGTGGTTTCCCCTTCCTCTAGTACTTATAACATAATGGGAATATTCAACCACAACTTTCTTCTAAAATTCATACTATGCTTCTTTCTTAGAAATTCTCAATCATTCTCAACACCTCACTTCGGAGCACGAATCTGAAAAGAAGCCTTTTGGTCTTTCCCAATTTACCACAATCTCAAAATTGATCAAAAACATTTAACAAAATTGGTCTCTGTGACTACGGACATCTTTCTTCACTACGTGACTGCAACCACCTGGGTCCACACATGCCTCTCTCTCTCTCTCTCTCTCTCTCTCTCTCTCTCTCAGTAAAGGTTACATTAAGCAGGGTGGCGTGGAGCCACAGCTTTTTCAGATAAACGTCCCTCTTTTCACTCACGTATCCCATACCCGTTGCTTTCGTTCCTCAATTTTCTTAAATGAGGTAATTGGCTAAATCAGTGAGGCTAAAAACTCCATTCCTCTATCCATGCTGAACAAGGCAGCTAGTTGTCTGCCAATAAGTCATCTAGGCTACATACATCATGGGCCTTTTGGGGTCGGGTGGTGAAGGGGGGGGGGTACTCGGGTGCAGCTCTTTCCCACTGCTTGCACTTGAATGTGGTCCATGTGTGAGCAGCAGCTCTGGGTATTAGTCCATGGACTATATACACTCGCCTCTCATGATGCAACAACCACTTGTGGTTGAGTTCATAGTGGTTGCAGTGGGGAACGTGGTTATGGCAGAGTGAGAATGTGGCCTGTGGTCATGGAAGAAGTGGAAGTGGGGAATTTTAGTAACTTTACGGGACTGTTGAGAAAAGGGGTTTTGCTTCGGTATGCAGTCCCTCAGAGCCTTCCTGGAACTGCCTCTTTTACTGGGTTTTATGCCTGACCCTCCATAAAATTGGTTTCCACTAATCCAGCTCTGAGATATTTCCACAGATCTAGGGTGCCTCCAGCCCACTCCATGTTTTTTCATTAAAACGCTGTTCCTCAGACACCTCAGGATATTACTGTGTGTGGTAGGAGGACGGAGCCCAGACCAACATTCATCACTCCTGTATCTTCAGTAAGTGGGGTCAGACACTAACTTCTAATGATTTCACACTAAGAACGGAGGGAGGGAAAAAATCTTGAATACAATCATTCACTTTTCTTCCCATTTCAACCTGCCTGGGAAGACAACGATAGCCGTTGGAGATAGTCCTAGGAAACGTCAGAGCAAAGCCATTTTGACAGCTTTATCAGTCCGAGGTGATTGCGATGAAGGAATCTGATATGGCCACTTCCCCTAGGTGAGTGCTGTTATCTCCCCAGACCTTCACGCATGTCTGAAACCCTTATCAGCTCTACCAGTCTGAGGCTAGGAGGGCCAGGGCCCCTGGATCACAGGGGGGGAGGGGGGTGAACAAATCCCATGCAACTATGCTCTCACTGGGGCAGTACAACGACCAGGCTGGCACAAACCCCTCCAGAAAACCCACTGAACGATAAAACAACTTTTCCTTTTCTACAACAGGACTAGTGAAAATGACAACTAGGGATTACTTGGAGTTACAATTCAAATAAGTACGCATTTCAGATGTGCTTCAAAAGGACATTCAGTCCTTGATTTAAGATCTATAGGCATCTGAAAATAATAACATCTGTTGGCTTTAAACATTAAATCAGTTGGTGGGTGAATGCTTGATAAAAGCATGTTGATTACAACAACATTTTTGAACTCTCAAATGGAACATTTGCCCTAAACAGACAGCTGCTTGGAAGCCATCTTTAAAGAATTGTTGTTTGTGATGCTGCGTCTCACAGAATAAAGCAGGAAAGAAGTAAGGGTTGATGGATTTATGAGGTGCAAAATCAATGAACATTGTAATAAATACAAAATGGCATTGACTTTCTAACCTCATACACATCCAGTACGTAGTAACTCCTTCCAGAGTGGCCTCCCCAAAGCACTGGCTCTGATGGCCTGTCCCATTCATGGATTCATTTACCCAACTGATGATCTCCAAATAAATATTTACCATGGTTTATACATAGAGCAACAGGCCAGCAAACCCAATCTCGCAATCAGTGCCGAGCAACAGCAAAGGCAGATGTATCATCTGGTTTACAGAGATAAAGGTAGGAAAACAACTAGGGGAAAAGAGAGAGAAAAGAAAAGAGAGAAATATAGAGAGAAAGAGGACAAAGGGCAATCAGTGAAGTACAAACACCATTGTAAATGCAACCCATATTAACGGATTCTTTATTTTCCATTTTGTACTTCAACTATTTGCACATTTTCACAACACTGTACATTGCCATAATATACCATTTGAGTGTAATGCTTACTGTTAGTTTTATTGTTTATTTCACTTTTTCACGTTTATTGTCCATTTAATTTGCTTTGGCAATTTAAACATATGTTTCCCATGCCGATAAAGCCTTTCAAATTGAATTGAAAGAAGAAAAAATATCCCATCCTCTGTCCCTCTGGAGAATAGAGTAGGGGCACATCCAAACAAAACACATTTCATTGCTTGCCTTATATAGCATTGGGGGTTGGGGTCTTGCACTCCTCAATCACAAAGCAGTTGATGAGATAGCTTAAAGCCTGGGTCGATTCCATTTTTCCACAATGGCTTGTAGCGGTTCTCTGTTTTTGTTCGTAATCATGCATTTTTCATCCCCCCCTCGTTCCGACACTGTGCTTTTTGTTTTGAGAGACCGCTTGACGTCGGGGGCATGGAAACATTTTGTGGATCTTTTGTATTAGAGAGAAAACACGAGGAAGTGAGGTGCAGTTGGTATTTAAGAAAATATAATAAGAGGGAGGAGGGGAGGAGGCTGACAAAACACTTTTCTTTTGCTGTGTGATACGATGGGTTTCATTTCTGAAATGCTCGTATATCAGGTGACAAGAGATTGGGGCCCTTGTTTATGTTTTTGGCCCCTCTCCACCTCCGCTTCCACTTCCTCAGTCTACAGATATAGGTCATACACACAGAAAGACACAAACACCTTACAGACAGGCCTGGAACATAGGCTGGTTGAGAGACAACTAGATCAGACATGTACTTTTACTGAACGGACTAATTAGTTCAAAACTACTCATCGGAGCATATCGATTAAATCAATCAGAAAATGATTCTGACTGTTTGATCTTACAAATGAAAGCAATAGAATACATTCACACCCGTAGTCATTTGTATCTTAGAAATAAAATAAAACCCCAAAATAGATTGTATGTTTTACAGATAACACAAATATATAAACAGGTACCCAACAACGGCCAAACAACATAAAGCAAGGGGGAAGAGAGGCAGAGGGGTGACATAGTTGGAAAACCAAATAAACACCTTCCATTCTGCCACAAACCTGGACCTCAACAGCAGGGCAGAGAATGTCAACACATTTTACCCTGTCGCTATTCACCTCAAATTTCACCATTGTCCCCCCCCCTCCTATGTACATGGAGGGGGAGATAAGATTGTCCCCCCGCAGAAAATATTTTGGTGCGCCTGCTCTCCGGGGATGGATGGATGGATGCCTCATTATTGACTTCCTCCAAGATGTTGTAAGTCAACAAGCTTGGTTTACAATACATGGCAACTTAAGAGAGAAATGCATGCTGGGAAACCCCATGAGCAACCCTGAGAAAGGATACTTTAGTCTTCTAGGGTCACAGAGAGGCCAGACCCCTCCCACTTGATTACAGACTAGAGGTTCCCACCTCCTCACCTCAGCCTAAACCCAAAGTGTCCTTCTAGGTCAATAAAGCTGCCGGGGGTAATGAACCCAACAATAAACAACTAATATCCTTACCGCACGAAGACTTGCCTTTTATCACCACTGTTACATCAATTAGGATCAAAGTTAGGGCCTAGCGTGCCTACTCCCCTGACAGCGGTGTTCGCTGACCGCCAGCAAGCGATGTTGGCCCCGGAAGAAAGAAAGAGATATAGCCTAAACAACCAGGAGCAGGAACACTCAGTCTACATGGGCACCAAACAGAACAAATTAGAGAGGAACTACGTGAAATTGTCCAATAAGAAAAGCGTAATTTTTGTTAAATAATTAGTGCACACCGTAGCAAATTAACAAGACCCAGGAGTCTACATGGGCCTAGTGGCTGGAAACAAACAAAGAATGCAGGCTAGTGGCATGGCGTGTGAGACTCTTAGTTTCTCCCATTTGAAACACCTTGAAAATTAAAAAAGACAAAAACATGTCTATAATGTCTTGACATAACTCTAATATACTAAACGTGAGAATGTAACTAACTCATAGAACACATGAAATAGTAGTCTAACGCATGATTTTAGGGATAGTGAAGAAAAAGAGATTTCCACACTAAGTTTGGAGCACAGAGGAATGTTAGGGTGAATAGCTGCAAAAGAATGGCCCAGAGGACCACATCTTACAACAGGAGTCCCTCAGCACCTACTGGGCTTGTTTTGATACCGCCCAAGTATACTCCTGAGGTGTGATAGCAAAATAGCATAGATACGTCCATATTATGCACAGTGATTTGGGGTTTAGTAGCCAGTTTGTTTTCTGTAGTCTGAATGGTGGCGTTGGGACCCTGGGGGTCAGCTCTCTGGGCCTGGAGTGGGCCAGCTGTTTAAATGGGTCCTCTTAATCCGGCCCAGAACAATATCCTGTGGCTGAGAGCCGGCAGGAAACCCACAGGACTGCTATGAGGCAAGGCACTAACTACAGGAAAGGCTTATCACCTCCCCTAGACACTGGGTCAGGGCAGACCCCTCTAGCCTTTACAGTAGAACACTGCCTCCGTTTTCACACACTGAACAGACACAAACACACACACGAGGGAGGGAGGTCAGTAAAATAAATAATCGGAGAATACAGAGAAAGAACAACGTGGCATTGATAGAGGGGAAAAAGCTTCATCTGACAATGTGTTAAGAGCGTGGAATTCTGTGGATCATCTGTTCAACAAATGATGTGTAGAGCCTATTGGTTGAGTGAAACAATCATATTGCGATAGATTCAACATTTTATCAGCCAACACAGAGTGTACCAAACATTTGGAACACCTGCACTTTCCATGACAGACTGACCCAGATGAAAGATATGATCCTAATTGATGTCACCTGTTAAATCAGTGTAGATGAAGGGGAGGAGACAGGTTAAAGATGGATTTTTAAACCTTGAGACAATTGAGACAAGGATCACGTATGTGTGCCATTCAGATGGTGAATGGGCAAGGCCAACTATTTAATTGCCATTGAACGGGGTATGATAGTAGATGCCAGGCGCACTGGTTTCAGTGTGTCAAGAACTGCAACACGGCTTAGTTTCACGCTCAACAGTTTCCCGTGTGTATCAAGAATGGTCCACCACCCAAAAGACATCCAGAAAATGGAATTCGGTGAATCAGCCCATGTTTTTGCACTCTTCAATTGTCCAGTGTTGGTGATTGAGTGTCCACTGGAGCCGCTTCAGTTTTTAGCTGAAAGGAGTGGAACCGGTGTGGTCGTCTGCAGCAATAGCCCATGCGTGACAAGGACCAACGAGTTGTGTGTTCCAAGATGCCGTTCTGCACACCACTGTTGTAATGTGCCATTATTTGCCTGTTTGTGGCTCACCTGTTATCTTAGCTTGCACGATTCATGCTGTCCTCCTTCGACCACTCATCAACTAGCTGTTTTCGGCCACAGGAGTGCCGATGACCGGATGGTTTTGTTTGTCATTCTATTCTCGGTAAAACCTAGACACCGTCATACGTGAAAAGCTCAGGAGGATGGCGGTTTCTCAGATATTGGAATGGGCACGCCTGGCACCGATGATCATACCATGCTCAAAGTCGCTTTTTCCCCATTCTCACATTCAATCAAACAGTAACTGAATGCCTCGATGCCTGTCTGCCTGCTTTATATATTAAGCCACGTGACTGTATGAGCGAACCATTTTCGTGAACGGGGTGGTGTACCGAATAAACTGGAAACAGTGTATATACCCTGTGCTAAAATGATATATAGAGTTACAGCACATACACAGGCGTAATTCGCTTTCGTTTTACAACTGTGAATAAGATTCCTGGAGCCACTTGAGTACTCGGCCTACATTTCCAGTCTAAGGTACATTACAAATTATAAGTTTATAAAACCTGTACCCATAGGCTGCCGCTCAAAAGAAATAACAGTAAGAAATATATACAGTTTAATAACTAATAATACATTCAGGAAAATCAAACAAAAAAATAGAACTGGGCCTCCACCACCAACCTCCCATTCCCCCAACCAACATGTCTCCATCCAAACCCCACACCCCTGGAAACCATGTTTACCACCCTTTCGCACACCCCCTAGCAACTAAGATTGCGCCCACTTCCACATCATATGGAGGAATGAGCCAACCTGATTTAGGGAACACAGTGAACAGTTGGGGCCAATCTCATCGTAAAACATTTTATTTGTGTTTAATACAGTCTGTGAACAAACTTAAAATATTTAAATTGATGATTTGGATTATGGGGTGCCAAGGTCATATTTGTTCATATTCTGTTCCAGTTAAAGGGTTGTTCAAACTCTGAATATAAGCTTTCCAAAAGTTGTTTATATATATTATTCGGGATGGTTAGGTAGTTTGGTTTCCCAAGGAACTACTAAGTTCTAATTATAGAAAAAAAAGATTTGAGTATATGTTTTATTTGTTTTTCAAATCTGCATTTTCTCAAACCACTACTGTCCATGATATCGGCAAGGGTACGGATTCAAAGTTTGGACCATTGGGGGTTGCAAAAGGACGCCTTCAATATAGCAGGGAGTTATTGTGAAATATTGGAGTATTGACATGTAATTTTGATTCCCAGTTGCATTGTTTTTCAATTTTGCGCCAAATAGAAATGGTGTGCACAATAATAGGACCAAAGCATAGTTCATAATGTTTAAGGGATGTATCAGTGAAGACCACCTCTTCCAAGGCAATAGGAGACACCATATCTCTCTCTATACTAAGCCAAGGGGCAGAATAATCATGTCTAAACCAATTTAGGACGAAATGTAAATGCCTGGAAATACAATTTAAATGTTTGGCACGAATAGTCCTTGCCATATTTGAAACCGCACTATGGATTTTATCCCAATAGCTAGAACGGGGACACAAGAGAAGCATTGAACTACAGAAATTCAGCTGTAGCAATATTCATTTTGACAATAAATAAACTCAGCAAAAAAAAGAAAACAACCCTTTTTCAGGACCCTGTCTTTCAAAATAATTAATAGAATCCATATAACTTCACAGATCTTCATTGTAAAGGGTTTAAACATTGTTTCCCATGCTTGTTCAGTGAACCATAAACAATTAATGAACATGCACCTGTGGAACGGTCATGAAGACACTAACAGCTTACAGACAGTAGGCAAATAAGGTTACAGTTAAGAAAAAATCCAAAAGAAAGATGCCCAGGGTCCCTGCTCATCTGCGTGAAAGAGCCTTAGGCATGCTGCAAGGAGGCATGAGGACAGCAGATGTGGCCAGGGCAATAAATTGCAATGTCCGTACTGTGAGACGCCTAAGACAGCGCTACAGGGAGACAGGACGAACAGCTGATCGTCCTCGCAGTGGCAGACCACATGTAACAATAACAACACCTGCACAGGATCGGTACATCTGAACATCACACCTGTGGGACAGGTACAGGAAGGCAACACAACAACAACTCCCCGAGTTACACCAGGAATGCACAATCCCTCCATCAGTGCTCAGACTGTCCGCGAGAGGCTGGACTGGAGGGCTTGTAGGCCTGTTGTAAGGCAGGTCCTCACCAGACATCACCGGCAACAACTTCGTCTATGGGCACAACCCACCGTCGCTGGACCAGACAGGACTGGCAAAAAGTACTTTCACTGACGAGTCGTGGCTTTGTCTCACCAAGGATGACGGTCAGATTTGCGTTTATCGTCGAAGGAATGAGCGTTACACCGAGGCTTGTACTCTGGAGCGGGATCAATTTGGAGGTGGAGGGTCCGTCATGGTCTGGGGCGGTGTGAAACAGCATCATCAGACAATCTCAACGCTGTGCATTACAGGGAAGACATCCTCCTCCCTCATGTGGTACCCTTCCTGCAGGCTCATCCTGACATGACCCTCCAGCTTGACAATTCCACCAAGCATACTGCTTGTTCTGTGCGTGATTTCCCGCAAAACAGGAATGTCAGTGTTCTGCCATGGCCAGCGAAGAGCCTGGATCTCAATCCCATTGAGCACGTCTGGGACCGGTTGGATTGGAGGGTGAGGGCTATTCCACCCAGAAATGTCCAGGAACTTGCAGGTGCCTTGGTGGAAGAGTGGGGTAACATCTCACAGCAAGAACTGGCAAATCTGGCGCAGTCTATGAGGGGGAGCTGCACTGCAGTACTTAATGCAGCTGGTGGCCACACCAGATACTGATTGATACTTTTGATTTTGACACCCCCTTTGTTCAGGGACACATTATTCCATTTTTGTTAGTCACATGTCTGTGGAACTTGTTCAGTTTATGTCTCAGTTGTTAAATCTGATGTTCATGCAAATATTTACACATTAAGTTTGCTGAAAATAAACGCAGTCGGCAGTAAGAGGACGTTCCTTTTTTTGCTGAGTTTATTGTTCGGTTAAAGCAACTGGGATATTAGTCCATCTACTGAGGTTGAATTTAATTGATCTTAGCATTCTGTTAGTTTCTGGAAATGGTTTTATCGAAGGAAGTAAATACTGTATATCACAAACATTTAACATGGGAAAGGATTGGGATTCCATAAGTAGAGATTAAGTCCTCCATCGGGGTCTTGTGAGGCAGTATGGCAGATTTGTTAGATTTATTTTTTTAACTTGAGAGAGCTGAATTTGTCTATCTTCAAATTTTTTGGGAGGGATTGAGATACATTGTTTCGATAAAGTGAGATTGTTGCGACTTTTACTTCCTCTAGATAGTCAAGTTTGATCATCTTCTCGGTAGAATTGAGAGATATCGGTGTAATTTCATTCGATTGTCAAATTGCCTGTGCCAGGGGCACCATAGACAGAAATAGCAGAGGTGAGATGGGATCACCTTGCCTGTTATTTCAAGGTATTTTGAAAGGAACAGAGCAGCTATTGCCCCACAGGCCATGGTGCATCTAGACTGTTCTCCCTTGGCTTTCCACTCCATCTGCTCCACCAGGCCCAGCGCTTCAGAGGAAGTGCAGTGTTTTCCATAAGCTCCGGCCAAATAGCCGATAACAGACTTATTGTAAGCTGGCTACTTTTTCCACTTAATAAATGAACTAGGCTTCTTTTCATTTAAAAGTTTCAATTCGCTAGTCAGAAATGTCTGTGTAGCCTTCTCCCGCTAGAACGAAAGATATGCATCTTCTAGTGATCTATTGATAGGACAGTCAAAGCAAACGATGGCAGGGAAACTGTTAGTTTGTTTGTCTGCTATCTGTCCCACCTCTCGGTACCGGTGTTATTTTTGTACGCAGTGGTTGGCTGCAGTCAAATTTATTTTCACAGAGGGAGAACATGATGCTTCTTCATTATCTCCTGTGAGTAAATGTACACGTCCCATGTTAAGTGCTAATGATGAGTTGAAAACCATTTAATTATTGTTTTTGGCACATATAATTATTTTCTTTTGCTTGTTTCATAGGCCTATACAGTCACAGAGTTGGGGGCATAGGCTATTTACTGTGCTTTGATTGACGACCGAACAGCAAGTGTTGACTAGTTTATAAAAGATGTCAAACTGACTAAATAAAGTCAGTCTCCTATATCCCTTTGATATTCATAAATCATACAACGTAGTTACAGTGGGGCAAAAAAGTATTTAGTCAGCCACCATTTGTGCACGTTCTCCCACTTAAAAAGATGAGAGAGGCCTGTAATTTTCATCATAGGTACACTTCAACTATGACAGACAAAATTAGAAAAGAAATCCACAAAATCACATTTTAGGATTTTTAATGAATTGATTTGCAAATTATGGTGGAAAATAAGTATTTGGTCAATAACAAAAGTTTCTCAATACTTTGTTATATACCCTTTGTTGGCAATGACAGAGGTAAAATGTTTTCTGTAAGTCTTCACAAGGTTTTCACACACTGTTGCTGGTATTTTGGCCCATTCCAAGAGGACCTTGAAATGCTTCTTACGAAGCCACTCCGTTGCCCGGGCGGTGTGTTTGGGATCATTGTCATGCTGAAAGACCCAGCCACGTTTCATCTTCAATGCCCTTGCTGATGGAAGGATGTTTTCACTCAAAATGTCACGATACATGGCCCCATTCATTCTTTCCTTTACACGGATCAGTCATCCTGGTCCCTTTGCAGAAAAACAGCCCCAAAGCATGATGTTTCCACCCCCATGCTTCATAGTAGGTATGGTGTTCTTTGGATGCAACTCAGCATTCTTTGTCCTCCAAACACGACGAGTTGAGTTTTTACCAAAAAGTTATATTTTGGTTTCATCTGACCATATGACATTCTCCCAATCTTCTTCTGGATCATCCAAATGCTCTCTAGCAAATTTCAGACGGGCTTGGACATGTACTGGCTTAAGCAGAGGGACACATCTGGCACTGCAGGATTTGAGTCCCTGGCGGTGTAGTGTGTTACTGATGGTAGGCTTTGTTACTTTGGTCCCAGCTCTCTGCAGGTCATTCACTAGGTCCCCCCGTGTGGTTCTGGGATTTTTGCTCACCGTTCTTGTGATCATTTTGACCCCACGGGGTGAGATCTTGCGTGGAGCCCCAGATCGAGGGAGATTATCAGTGGTCTTGTATGTCTTCCACTACTAAACACTACTATCCACAACTAACAAATACTAACCACTGCTCCCACAGTTGATTTCTTTAAACCAAGCTGCTTACCTATTGCAGATTCAGTCTTCACAGCCTGGTGCAGGTCTACAATTTTGTTCCTGGTGTCCTTTGACGGCTCTTTGGTCTTGGCCATAGTGGAGTTTGGAGTGTGACTGTTTGAGGTTGTGGACAGGTGTCTTTTATACTGATAACAAGTTCAAACAGGTGCCATTAATACAGGTAACGAGTGGAGGACAGAGGAGCCTCTTAAAGAAGAAGTTACAGGTCTGTGAGAGCCAGAAATCTTGCTTGGTTGTAGGTGACCAAATACTTATTTTCCACCATCATTTGCAAATAAATTCATTAAAAATCCTACAATGTGATTTTCTGGATATTTTTTTCTAATTTTGTCTGTCATAGTTGAAGTGTACCTATGATGAAAATTACAGGCCTCTCTCATCTTTTTAAGTGGGAGAACTTGCACAATTGGTGGC
The DNA here is from genome assembly GCF_013265735.2 of Oncorhynchus mykiss. Classification (NCBI taxonomy): domain Eukaryota; kingdom Metazoa; phylum Chordata; class Actinopteri; order Salmoniformes; family Salmonidae; genus Oncorhynchus; species Oncorhynchus mykiss. The sequence continues at coordinate 32,256,070 of NC_048576.1, forward strand.
TGACTAAATACTTTTTGCCCACTGTATATGTCTAGGGTATCTCATCGGAACAAGTAGACCAAAGATCTAGTTTGTATTTTCCTACGATTCAAAGCCCATGTCGAGACTTGTCAGAGACCGCTAAAGTGACTCGTCAGTGTAGCCTAGGGATGGTTGTTAGCAAACCTGATTTGGCTCCCTAATTTGCATACTGGAAGGCAGAGCTGGGAACTGCCAAGAACCTCAATACACGATATCACGATACTTGTACGTATTCCGATTCTATATGTATTGCGATTCGATTGCCATTCGATGTTCCAAACATATTGCTCACCATATAGCTGCAGAGGGACAAGTGATAATTCACAAGTGATAGGCTAATATTGTCACCCATCAGACTATTTGTAGAAAAGGGCCATGGAGTTGGTGGAAGAATCCTTTAATTCATGGCCACTTTCTCAGCTGGGCCAGGGGCGCTTTAATTAGGTCAGGTGGAAATGTCCGACAGATCTCAAAGCCGTAAAAGGAGGAAATCGTCGATCTCGCTACTTTCTCTTCCTTAACTCCGTCTAATCCAGAAGTTTTGCGCGTCCATGAATCCACGTAAATCCACCGAATCTGTTACCTTTCAGCTGAACTATCTATTTTGCGATCGGGAGAGTGGGACATCAATTATTGTTTATAGTTATCACCGCGGAGCGCACGCTTCAAACCTAATGTGTAATGTGAATGTTTAATGATATATGGAGCTAAATGGATCCTCACAGTCCAATTATGCCATAATGAAATTACATGTAATTATGAAGACACTTGAAAGGGTGAAATATGAAACATCATTGTTTGCTAAACTGATCGATTCTGATATCAAACTAATGGGGATTATAGATTGAATAACCGATCACTGTTTGTATTATTCTTCTCATGATTATGATAAATAGTTACGAGCCTAAATGACTCAAGGATGATCCCTATTGACTTCGTAATGAACTGGATTGCTGAATTCCCTAATTATGTTAATAATGAATGATTGTTAAGATTTGATCTTTGTGATTATGAATTTGATTGGATACACTTTATTCTGTTTCCTTTGTTATACAGCACAGACTACTCAGTAAATATACCACTTTACGGTTAAAGCAATTCCTGCCTCAGTCTCATCCATTCCTCTGTCACCTGACCTGTGACCACCTGTTCACCTTCACTGTCCTACCAATCCTACCTGTCCAGCTCCCCCACACAGATTCCACTAATCTTTCACTATTCTTGATTTAATCTGGTCTTTACATATACAATTTATTTTGATTTAAAATGGACCGGGGGAAAAAAATACATGTCATCTATGTACTTAAATAGCAAATAGAGGACGCTTTTCCCATGGTTCATTTTCATGCCAGCCAGGTAGGCTATACTCCATGTGCTTAATATTTGGAAAGATTAGATGTAAATATAGTAGGCCTAGCCTATAGAAAGCGGAGGGGAGCTTCCTCTTTTTAATAGAGGCCATCACTCTGTTCTCGCGCAATTGCATAGCCTATAGAAATGTTGCACAACATGAGCTCATGAAGTGTTTGAGAAGATTTTAGATTACATTCGCATTGATGTCAGAGTAATTAGAGGGACAATAGAGTGCTGGTACCAGGCAGTTAGTAAGTTTGGTATGCTACTAATGACCGTCAGCAGCATCAGAATTTGGAGAAGCCTAATTACCGTGACTAAACAGTCATGTGTAATTTGACTGCCTTTATGACTCGTGACCGCCGGTGTGGCAGTATTACAGTCACTGTAACAGCCCTAGGCGTTATCTAAAACAACTAGCACACTGAATTCATACATTTGAAGTAATTTTTATCGTAAAGTCATGTCTTTCTATTCAATACCAAAACTAATATTCCCAATCTGTGAGGTAAAGTCATTAAAGTATTAAATAATTTAGCTGCATTTAGATGGAATCAAGGCATTAGAATGCACCAGAGGCCACCAAGAGAGCTTGCTCTGCATTTTTTGAGTGTGTGTGTGTGGAGGAGGACCAGAACTCCCTGGCTGGCTATTTTTTCTATTTGGCTGCATACTCCATGTACTTACGGAAAACACTGGAAGTGGCTCAGTACACTATATCATAAAGTGTAAATCTTACTCTATGTAAGGCCTCCTCCGTCTGCCAGCCCATCCAAACTCGTGTTCCCTATTCCATGTTGTGTTTTTCACACTCCCTAGGCTTAGGGGTCTCGTCAAACCGGGCCAAGTCGACAGTGAATCGCTCGCTGACAAATTTGCATCATCAATCAAGTGTTCTTGGAAAGGGGAATCAGAGCCATTCCGGTCATAGCCAGGCATTGAGCAGCTCTCACGCTGAGACAAAATGGGTGAGGCAAGTTACAGTATTTGTTGTGACTGTTGTTGATCCTTTGTGACTGTATGTGTATCACTAAAATATATAGCTAACTGGGGACAGCAGGGATACATGCTGTGTACAGCACTTGCACACTGCTTCAATGCTCCTATTATATATGTACTGACAAACATAATTTCTACCTCACTAAATCTATGATGAGCACAACAGCAGTAGCTGTTTATATATGTTACTTAGAGTATTTTTACAGTATTTTCCATGCCAAACACTTGAATAAAAAGGTTTATCACCCGTATAGCACTACATAAAAGCTCCGATGCCTGATACAAACAGTACCAGTTGAAAATTTGGGCACACCTACTCATTCAGGGATTCTTTATTTATACTATTTTCTACATTGTAGAATAATAGTGAAGACTTCAAAACTACGAAATAACACATATGGAATCATGTAGTAACCAAAAAAAAAGTTAAACAAATCAAAATACATTTTAGATTATTCGAAGTAGCCACACTTTGCCGTGGTGACAACTTTGCACACTCTTGGCATTATCTCAACCAGATTCACCTGGAATGCTTTTCTAACAGTCTTGAAGGAGTTCCACATATGCTAAGCACTTGTTGGTTGCCTTTCCTTCACTCTGACTCTCCAACTCTCATCCCTGACCATCTCAATTGGGTTTAGGTCAGGTTATTGTGGAGTCCAGGTCATCTGATGTAGCACTCCCATTACTCTCCTTGGTCAAATAGCCCTCACACAGCCTGGAGGTGTGTTGGGTCATTGTCCTGTTGAAAAATAAACGATAGTCCCACTAAACGCAAACCAGGTGGGATGGCGTATTGATGCAGAATGTTGTGGTAGCCATGCTGGTTAAGTGTGAATTCTAAATAAAATCCCTGAGTGTCACCAGCAAAGCACCCCGAAACCATCAAACCTCCATGCTTCACGGTGGGAACACATGCAGAGATCATCCGTTCACCTACTCTGCGTCTCACAAAGACACGGCGGTTGGAACCAAAAAATCTCAAATTTGGACTCATCAGACCAAAGGACAGATTTCCACTGGTCTGATGTGCATTGCTTGTGTTTCTTAGCCCAAGCAAGTCTCTTATTATTATTGGTGTACTTTATTTAGTAGTGGTTTCTTTGCAGCAATTCGACCATGAAGGCCTGATTCACGCTGTCTCCACTGAACAGTTGATGTTGAGATGTGTCTATTACTTGAACTCTGTAAGGAATTTATTTGGGCTGCAATTTCTGAGGCTGGTAATTCTAATTAACTTATCTGCTGCAGCAGGGGTAACTCTGGGTCTTCCTTTCATCATAGGGCTTGAAGGTTTTTGCGACTGCACTTTTCTTGATTGACTGACCTTCATGTCTTAAAGTAATGATGGACTGTCAGTTATCACATCACAACTGATTCCACAAAAATTTTACAAATTAACAAGGCACACCTGTTAATTTAAATGCATTCCAGGTGACTACCGCATGAAACTGGTTGAGAGGATGCAAAGAGTGTGCAAAGCTGTCATCAAGGCAAATGGTGGCTACTTTGAAGAATCTCAAATATAAAATATATTTTGATTTGTTTAAAACTTTTTTGGTTACTACATGATTCAATGTGTGTTATTTCATAGTTTTGATGTCTTCACTATTATTACACAATGTAGAAAAAAGTAAAAAAAAGAAAAGAAAAACCCTGGAACGAGTCCAAACTTTTGACTGATACTGTACATATTAACAACTATGTACACACATCTATCTATGCACCTGAACTAATGAAATCCTGTGGCATCTCTCCAGTCCAGACATCACAGTGAGAACTCCGAACACGAGAGTTTAGAGAAATGAACATACTCAGAACTACCCAGAAGTGTCTATGCAATCCCATGCTATGGAGGTGGGGTTTTGGTCAACATACACCCCTATAGATGTATGTATGTATCTGATGAATCACTGTTAAAAGGCTCTCTAGGCCCTAAACAGTGAGCACATCGCAGCCTGAAGCCAAGACACAACCCAGAGCCTGTCCAGGTCTACCCTAGAGAGAAAGAGAGGGGAGCAGGGAGAGACACCTAGGCCATGTTAGAGTCAACGAGCCACATCACATCAGCGTCTATCAGCCTGGCTACAGGCCTGCAGAGGAGCCTCAGGCTCAAGAAGGAGATGAGAGGGAGGGGTACAATGGAGTTGCTTTAAATTCCTCAGAGCCCCACCGGGATGGAGAGATGGAGAGAGCAGGGGAAGGAGTTTAGTAATGTAGGACTCAACAGCACTGAGCAGAGCCCATAAAGCAATAGGATTCAACCCTCTCAAATCTGTAGGGACACCATTTTCTCTTAAATAACCAAAAAAAGCCTGTGCACAAATTCTGAGTGAGTGATATTAAAAAAGAAATAATGGTGTGTGTTGTTGGCCCAGCATTGGTGTGAAACTTTGGTATGTATAGATCACTCACGCACCCTGGAGGCCATTTTCTATTCCCAAGTCAGGCGAAGACACAAAACAGTAATCGGCCAGAGGAAGCCCTTAGGGCTCGAGGAATCTTCACCCTGACACTGTACAGCTCACCTCAAGCTGGGGCCAGGAGTGATGCATAACATAAAGGAATGCATATATCTTATTCTTGAACCCTCTGACTCAAGAAAAATTGTAAAAACCTGAGGAAGAGGACGGATACTCCACTAAAAAATGTAGCCTAACTATAGGAACTTGTCATAAACCGTCCAAAGCATTGTGCCCCTTGCAGTGCAAAAGTGTAATTAAATGTAGCTTGATCCAACTTCTAATTAACTGTGGTGTTCCCCAAGGCAAACCCTACTCAAACCCTGTAAGTAGTGTTAACATTACCCCACATTCAAATATGGAACAGAGCTGTGTTTTTGCAACATAGAGAAAACAGCAATTGAAACCATGCCTCCCAAGTCCTTACTAAACTGCCTGGTGTTTTCCCAACTCAGAAAGTGATAGTTTGGCACCCCCTTGTGGAATAAAGAAGTAAAAATGGCCACTCATCTCCAATATTAAAACCCAATAATTCTAATGGGATTATCCATCTGTTACTTTAATATGAAGACACGGTTCCTTTATTTAACTAACTTGATTATAGCTTTCAATACATATGTCCTTTTATGTCCAAGAAACACTAAAGACTAAAGGAATTTTGGCAGCTCTCAGTGACTTGGGAGCAAAAACAGACTATAATAATAAAGACGTTTGAGGCAGTTTCCTGGCGCCATTTTATGGACAATGTGGGGAATATTTATAATGACAGAAAGTCTGAGGAATGTTTAGAGTGACAATTAGATAAAACAGCAAAGCTGGTTGCAAGTCATCTCCACAAGTCATACTTCGCAACCATGGCCTATGTATTGCCTTACCTCTCTTATCCTACTTCATTTGCACATGCTGTATATAGATTTTTCTACTGTATTATTGATTGTATGTTTGTTTATTCCATGTGTAACTCTGTGTTGTTGTATGTGTCGAACTGCTACGCTTTATCTTGGTCAGGTAGCAGTTGTAAATGAGAATGTGTCCTCAACTAGCCTACCTGGTTAAATAAAAGGTGAAATACAAAAGAAAATAAAACAAATCTGCAGTTGAAAGGGAGTGTTGTGCTAGTTACGGAGATAAGAATGTTGGTGAGTAGGTAATGAGTGGGGTAAGACAGTGTTGAGGATATTTTCTGTTTTCTATTCTTTTGCTTCCAGAAGTATATTTTGCCATTAAAATCCTTTCAGTTAGCTAAAGGAAGTTGTGCCCCTGGCCTGTAAACAGGCAGAGTATGCCCTTGGTCGGGCAGTCAAACAGCGTACTTGCCAAGAGGCTAGCGTATGGAACGAAATCAGTGCCAACAGAAATTGCATTTGAATTTCATAATTTTGAATTTGTATTAGGATATTGAATTTGAATGTAATATTTTGGAATGTTTAATGCACAAATTGAATCTATGAACTCATAAATTGAACTTGTATTTCATGATTTGAAACTGAATTAGTATTGCATTCAGGTTCAAAATATAAAAGTAAAATTGAATATTTAAAAAAGGTAAATATTGCATCAATCGTCTGTGTATCAAGTTAACAAACCATTAAGTTAATCAAAGATAAATATATTCATAATAGTTCAAAAACAGTTCAAATGCTAGAGACAAATTCATTGGAAGAAAATACATTCAACATGACACAAAGGCTTCAGAAACTGACAGAAACTACCTTTCCTGTCTGACAAAGTACCAGGATGTTGTCTCTGGATGCATCTGAGAAATTGGATATATATAAAATTTTGATCAACTTGAAATTATAGTTTGAAAACCTGATACACAGACAATGAATGCAATGTTTACCATATAGAGTACCACAGCATGAGTCATAATAACCAGAATACCTAGCCGTCAAACATGGAAAGGGTTCTAATCGTTTTTCCACCAATCATTTTCCCCATAGAGGATTTTAGAAACTGGGGTTTCGTGCAGGCTTACTCTGGAGTGACATTTTGATAATTGTGTAAATCACTCAAGGACAAGGTGATTTTAACTTGCCTTCGTAAAGTATTCAGAACCTTTGACTTTTTCCACATTTTGTTACTTAACAGCCTTATTCTAAAAATGATTTAAAAAATGTTTAACCATCAATCTACACACAATACCCCATAATGAAGATCCAAAAACGTTTTTTTATGTTTTGCTAATAATTTTTAAAAAATGAAATATTACATTAACATAAGTACTCAGACCCTTTACTCAGTACTTTGTTCAAGCACATTTGGAAGCGATTACAGCATCGATTCTTCTTGCGTATGACACTACAAGCTTGGCACACCTACAGTGCCTTGCGAAAGTATTCGGCCCCCTTGAACTTTGCAACCTTTTGCCACATTTCAGGCTTCAAACATAAAGATATAAAACTGTATTTTTTTGTGAAGAATCAACAACAAGTGGGACACAATCATGAAGTGGAACGACATTTATTGGATATTTCAAACTTTTTTAACAAATCAAAAACTGAAAAATTGGGCGTGCAAAATTATTCAGCCCCCTTAAGTTAATACTTTATAGCGCCACCTTTTGCTGCGATTACAGCTGTAAGTCGCTTGGGGTATGTCTCTATCAGTTTTGCACATCGAGAGACTGACATTTTTTCCCATTCCTCCTTGCAAAACAGCTCGAGCTCAGTGAGGTTGGATGGAGAGCATTTGTGAACAGCAGTTTTCAGTTCTTTCCACAGATTCTCGATTGGATTCAGGTCTGGACTTTGACTTGGCCATTCTAACACCTGGATATGTTTCTTTTTGAACCATTCCATTGTAGATTTTGCTTTATGTTTTGGATCAGTCTTGTTGGAAGACAAATCTCCGTCCCAGTCTCAGGTCTTTTGCAGACTCCATCAGGTTTTCTTCCAGAATGGTCCTGTATTTGGCTCCATCCATCTTCCCATCAATTTTAACCATCTTCCCTGTCCCTGCTGAAGAAAAGCAGGCCCAAACCATGATGCTGCCACCACCATGTTTGACAGTGGGGATGGTGTGTTCAGCTGTGTTGCTTTTACGCCAAACATAACGTTTTGCATTGTTGCCAAAAAGTTCCATTTTGGTTTCATCTGACCAGAGCACCTTCTTCCACATGTTTGGTGTGTCTCCCAGGTGGCTTGTGGCAAACTTTAAACGACACTTTTTATGGATATCTTTAAGAAATGGCTTTCTTCTTGCCACTCTTCCATAAAGGCCAGATTTGTGCAATATACAACTGATTGTTGTCCTATGGACAGAGTCTCCCACCTCAGCTGTAGATCTCTGCAGTTCATCCAGAGTGATCATGGGCCTCTTGGCTGCATCTCTGATCAGTCTTCTCCTTGTATGAGCTGAAAGTTTAGAGGGACGGCCAGGTCTTGGTAGATTTGCAGTGGTCTGATTCTCCTTCCATTTCAATATTATCGCTTGCACAGTGCTCCTTGGGATGTTTAAAGCTTGGGAAATATTTTTGTATCCAAATCCGGCTTTAAACTTCTTCACAACAGTATCTCGGATCTGCCTGGTGTGTTCCTTGTTCTTCATGATGCTCTCTGCGCTTTTAACGGACCTCTGAGACTATCACAGTGCAGGTGCATTTATCCGGAGACTTGATTACACACAGGTGGATTGTATTTATCATCATTAGTCATTTAGGTCAACATTGGATCATTCAGAGATCCTCACTGAACTTCTGGAGAGAGTTTGCTGCACTGAAAGTAAAGGGGCTGAATAATTTTGCACGCCCAATTTTTCAGTTTTTGATTTGTTAAAAAGGTTTGAAATATCCAATAAATGTCGTTCCACTTCATGATTGTGTCCCACTTGTTGTTGATTCTTCACAAAAAAAAATACAGTTTTATATCTTTATGTTTGAAGCCTGAAACGTGGCAAAAGGTCGCAAAGTTCAAGGGGGCCGAATACTTTCGCAAGGCACTGTATATTTGGGAAGTTTCTTCCATTCTTCTAAGCAGATCCTCTCAAGTCCGATCTCTGGCTGGGCCACTCAAGAACATTCAGAGACTTGTCCCGAAGCCACTCCTGCGTTGTCTTGGCAGTGTGCTTAGGGTCGTTGTCCTGTTGAAAGGTGAACCTTCTCGCCAGTCTGAGGTCCTGAGTGCTCTGGAGCAGGTTTTCATCAAGGATCGCACTGTACTTTACTCCGTTCATCTTTGCCTCGAGTCTGACTAGGCTCCCAGTCCCTGCCGCTGAAAAACATCCCCACAATATGATGCTGCCACCACCATGCTTCACAGTAGGGATGGTGCCAGTTTTCCTCCAGATGTGATGCTTGGCATTGAGGCCAAAGAGTTCAATCTTGGTTTCATTAGACCAGAGAATCTTGTTTCTCATGGTCTGAAAGTCTTTAGGTGCCTTTTGGAAAACTCCAAGGGGGCTGTCATGTGCCTTTTACTGAGGAGTGGCTTCCGTCTGGCCACTCTACAATAAAGCCCTGATTGGTGGAGTGCTGGAGAGATGGTGGTCCTTCTGGAAGGTTCTCCCATCTCCACAGAGGAACTCTGGAGCTCTGTCAGAGTGACCATCGGGTTCTTGGTCACCTCTCTGACCATGGCCCTTCTCCCCCGATTACTCAGTTTGGCCGGGTGGCCAGCTCTACGAAGAGTCTTGGTGGTTCCAAACTTTTTCAATTTAAGAATGATGGAAGCCACTGTGTTTTCGAGGACCTTCAATGCTGGAGAAATGTTTTGGTACCCTTCCCAGAAACTGTCCCTCAACACAATCATGTCTTGGAGCTCTACAGACAATTCCTTCGACCTCGTGGCTTGGTTTTGCTCTGACATGCACTGTCAACTGTAGGACCTTAGATAGAATTTACCACAGGTGGACCTAAATCAAGTTGTAGAAGCATCTCAAGGATGATGAATGTAAACAGGATGCACCTTAGCTCAATTTCGAATCTCATAGCAAAGGGTCTGAATACCTACAGTTGAAGTCGGAAGTTTACATACACTTAGGTTGGAGTCATTAAAACTCATTTTTCAACCACCACAAATTTCTTGTTTACAACCTATAGTTTTGGGAAGTCGGTTAGGACATCTACTTTATGCATGACACAAGTCATTTTTCCAACAATTGTTTACAGACCGACTATTTCACTTATAATTCACTGTATCACAATTCCAGTGGGTCAGAAGTTTACATACACTAAGTTGACTGTGCCTTTAAACAGCTTGGAAAATTCCAGAAAATGATGTCATCTTTTTTGACATCATTTGAGTCAATTGGAGGTGTACCTGTGGATGCATTTCAAGGCCTACCTTCAAACTCAGTGCCTCTTTGCTTGAAGTCATGGGAAAATCAAAAGAAATCAGCCAAGACCTCCGAAAAATAATTGTAGACCTCCACAAGTCTGGTTCATCCTTGGGAGCAATTTCCAAATGCCTGAAGGCACCACGTGCAGCTGTACAAACAATATTACGCAAGTATAAACACCATGGGACCACACAGCCGTCATACCTCTCAAGCGTTCTGTCTCCTAGTGATGAACGTACTTTGGTGCAAAAAGAGCAAATCAATCCCAGAACAAAGGCAAAACACACTGTGAAGATGCTGGAGGAAACAGGTAAAAAAAGTATCTATATCCACAGTAAAACGAGTCCTACATCGACATAACCTGAAAGGCCGCTCAGCAAGGAAGAAGTCACTGCTCCAAAACCGCCAGAAAAAGCCAGACAACGGTTTGCAAGGAGGGACTGGTGCACTTCACAAAATAGATGGCATCACGAGGGTGGAAATTATGTGGATATATTGAAGCAACATTTCAAGACACCAGTCAGGAAGTTAAAGCTTGGTCGCAAATGGGTCTTCCAAACGGACAATGACTCCAAGGATACTTCCAAAGTTGTGGCAAAATGGCTTAAAACCTGTTAAGGATATGGCAGACATACGCCCCCTTTGGAGAGATTGGGTACCCCTAGTAAACTGGAAAAAAAATCTGTCAAAAATTGCTAATATATGCAAATAAAAATTATTATTGGATAGAAAACACTCTAAAGATTCTAAAACCGTTGGAATTATGTCTGTAAGTATAGCAGAACTCACAGGGCAGGCATTCTTCCAAACTAGTTTTTGTGGCCATGAAAGTTGGAGCAACTTTGACGTCATGGCCCCCACCCTTCCCAACCAGCTATGATTGGGGACACTTTATATCTCTTCCGCTAGATGTCCTCTTTCATTAGAGCTTCAAATCGTTCAAATCCCGCGAGAATTGACCCTATGGGAGTGAAATTAGTGTGTGCCACGAGAGAATAGGCTGTGCGTATGGGCGCGAATTGGTCCCAGCCATTCCTTTGTTTCCAGCACTCAAGAGAAGGGCAGACGATGGCCGATTGAATTGAAGTTTGTTTTGCACGTCTAAAACATCATAAAGCTTGCTTCTGCACTTAGTTTGACCTGTTTAGTCGACATATAATGTGTAATTTTGAAGTTTTGATGCGCAACTTATCCGGACCAGAGGACGTTTTGGGTGCATTTCAGCTGATGTTATTAGCAGTAGCTAATACAAAGACGCAAGACTTGAAACCAAACGATGTATTGGGTAAGTATGAAGCCTTCCAGAACATTCTGAACGAAGACCATCGAAGGTAAGGGAATATTTATGCTTAAATCTGTGTTTCTGTTGACTCCAACATTACGTGGAAATGTAGCTTGGAACTGAGCGCTGTCTCAGCATATGGAATAGTGTGCGATTTCTGTAACGTTAAAAATAAATCTAACACGGCGGTTGCATAAAGAAGCAGTGTATCTTTCTAACTATATGTAGAACATGTATATTTAGTCAAAGTTTATGATGTCTATTTACGTTATCTTGCCGCGCTACATAGATTTCCTGCGGGCATTTTTGAGTAATTTCTGAAGGTGAACTCACTGTAAATGGACATTTATGGATATAAATGGCATATTATTGAAAAAAATAAATATGTACTGTGTAATATGTCATATTACTGTCATCTGATGAAGATTTTCAAAAGGTTAGTGAGCGATTTATTTTTTAATCCTGCGTTTGTTGATTGCATGTTTTGGCTATTGAAATGAGCTGTGTCTGGTGGTGGTTTTACATATATATGTGCTATGTTTTCGCCGTAAAACATTTTAGAAATCTGACTTGCTGGCTAGATGAACAAGGTGTTTATCTTTCATTTGAGCTATTGGACTTGTTAATGTGTGGAGGTTAAATATTTGTAAGAATATTTTTGCGTTCCATGCGCCACCGTTTCAGCTGAACGTGGGAGGGTTGATCCCCAATTGGGAACCAGTATCGTAGACAGGTTAAGGACATCAAAGTCAAGGTATTGGAGTGGCCATCACAAAGCCCGGACTTCAATACCATATAAAATGTGTGGGCAGAACTGAAAAAGCGTGTGCGAGCAAGGAGGCCTACAAACCTGACTCAGTTACACCAGCTCTGTAAGGAGGAATGGGCCAAAATTCACACAACTTATTGTAGGAAGCTTGTGGATGGCTACCCGAAACGTTTGACCCAAGTTAAACAATTTAAAGGCAATACTACCAAATACTAATTGAGTGTATGTAAACTTCTGACCCACTGGGAATGTGATTATTCTACTATTATTCTGACATTTCACATTCTTAAAATAAAGTGGTGATCCTAACTGACCTATGACAGGGAATGTTTACTAGGATTAAATGTCAGGAATTGTGAAAAACGTATTTGTATTTGGCTACGGTGTATGTAAACTTCTGAATTCAATTGTATGTAAATAAGGTCCGTTTTTTTTTCTAATAAATTTGCAAATATTTCTAAAAATCTGTTTTCGCCTTGTTATTATGGAGTATTGTGTGCAGATTGCTGAGGGATTCATTTTATCCATTTTAGAATAAGGCTGTAACGTGACAAAATGTGGGAAAAGTCAAGGGGTTTCAGACCTTACAGTGCCTTCAGACTTTCCGAAGGCACTGTATTCGCCTGTATTAACCCCTCAAAAATGACATGCTAATTAGCTGCTAATGTGGCTATCATAAAGAACTACAAATGCCATGATCTGGACGATAATTATCTTTACCTCAATTTGGCATTATCTCTGGATTAACTATCTAATGTTAGTTAAATGCAGTAAGGAACATAGTCTAAATTTCTTAAATTAACAATTCTGTGAACTGTCTTGTGCAAGTTTTCAATTGACACAACACCTGTTAGCTAGAGATGACATACAGGAGCTTGCAGGGATTTGTAGTTTTGCATAATGTCTACTTTTATGCTAATTAGCATTTTCAAATCTGAGAGTAAATAGAGATTAATATATTGATATAGCTTTTTTAACAGATTTACAAGGTTATCAAAACGTCAAGCCAGGGTAAGCCTACATTAAACACAGCCCTTATTTTAAGTGTTTATGAAATCCCTTATTGAAAAAATGAATTATGGAAAAACAATTGGAACGATTTCCTTACTTGACCTTAAGTTTTATGGGTATTATGACATCTCCACTGTGGGGCCCTATGCTAATTGAATATATTAATTAATTAATTTAAAACTGAATGCATAATTCATTAAATTTAGTTTCAAATCATGAAATACAAGTTCAATTTATTAATTAAATGATTCAATTTGTGCATTACAAACTAAAAAATATGAAATTTAAATTCAATATCATAATACCAATTCAAAATGATGGAATTCAAATACAATTTCTGTTGGCACTGAAATAGCTCCATACTAGCTGGACACATTGTCCTATGGGAGATGCTGTTACGTGTCCAGCGTCTTGTGTGTGAGAGTGTTTGGTGGGTGCGGTCTTTTTCACCTCAGCAGAGAGAAGACACTGTAGGAGTTTCTCACTGAACTCTGGTCCACAAGGAGTAAACTGTTCTTCTTCCTTTCAGAGTGGTCCTGAAATAGGCACATTTCAACCTTACAATAACAAAACGAAACATAGAAAAACTAAATATAGAATGTTTATGGTCTATATTAGGGACATAATTCCTGGATCAAAGTCAGCAGTACCTTATGATCAAAGTCACTTGCATAGTAGCCATCATTCAATCCAAATATGATTTCATTTGGATTCCTGGAGCGGATCTGTGGAGGAACAAAGCAGTGGCATTTAGTATGTCTGTATTAAAACAAGAGAAAGGCTGTTATTGTCTAGATGACTGCATGGATGCTAGTCAGCATACATCCCAAAGTAGCCTACATTTTATGAGCATGTGTGTTTACACACTGACCTGCTGCCCTGTGTATCTGAGCCCATCCAGGTTGACCTTCCACTCTATGAGGAGTGTGAACTGTTCCTCCCAACCGCCCCAGATCCTCACCACGAAGCAGGACACAGATGTGTCAAGGAGGTCCGGCAGCATGCCAAAGTCCAGGCTCCGCCATGTTGGATTCTGACAAAGACAGGCCAAGACAAGGGATTATGCAGCTGAATGAATGATCCCACTGGGATGGAACATTTTGATTAGTTCCAGTTCAAGTAGTATTGCAAATGAAAACAACCAAGTGTTTAATTTGTTCAAATGACAAATTCTAATGTGTGTCAGTAGTGTGTGTGAAAGTGACTCGAGCACACAAAATGGTGCTGAACCAGGATGTTCATTTATCTGTCATGTAACTGTTGTCCCACTTACAAAAGTCTGGACAAATATTTACAAATCCAACATCAATATCCCGAGGCGATTTGTCATCATAAAATCTCACAGGGTTTCAGACGGAGCTCTAGGTTACTCTAACCTAGAGCCGGCGATATATCGAATTAGCGCGACATTACAAATGCCTGTATAGCAAAAATCTAGTTTTTTTTATTTTCATGAGAGTAGTCTTTTTGGTCTAATCTCCTTCGCTCCTTCTGTGCTGTGTGTACCTTTCCATTTCTCTCTCACAGACACTCCCCCCAAAGCCCCCGCCTCTGCCACTCACAAAGATGAGAGATCACTTCTCCCTCTCTGACAAGCGGTTTCAACTCACTATTTGCATTTGAGGTTTGGTACAACATAATTTTTTTAATTTAATCTTTATTTAACCAGGTAGGCTAGTTGAGAACAAGTTCTCATTTGCAACTGTGACCTGGCCAAGATAAAGCATAGCAGTGTGAACAGACAACAACAGAGTTACACATGGAGTAAACAATAAACAAGTCAATAACAGTAGAAAAAAAATAATCTATATACATTGTGTGCAAAAGGCATGAGGAGGTAGGCAATAAATAGGCCATAGGAGTGAATAATTACAATTTAGCAGATTAAGACTGGAGTGATAAATGATCAGATGAACATGTGCAGGTAGAGATACTGGGTGTGCAAAAGAGCAGAAAGGTAAATAAAATAAAAACAGTATGGGGATGAGGTAGATAAATTGGGTGGGCTATATAACGATGGACTATGTACAGCTGCAGCGATCGGTTAGTTGCTCAGATAGCAGATGTTTAAAGTTGGTGAGGGAGATAAAAGTCTCCAACTTCAGAGATTTCTGCAATTCGTTCCAGTCGCAGGCAGCAGAGAACTGGAAGGAAAGGCGGCCAAATGAGGTTTTGGCTTTAGGGATGATCAGTGAGATACACCTGCTGGAGCGCGTGCTACGGGTGGGTGTTGCCATCGTGACCAGTGAACTGAGATAAGGCGGAGCTTTACCTAGCATAGACTTGTAGATGACCTGGAGCCAGTGGGTCTGGCGGCGAACATGTAGCGAGGGCCAGCCGACTAGAGCATACAGGTCGCAGTGGTGGGTGGTATAAGGTGCTTTAGTAACAAAACAGATGGCACTGTGATAAACTGCATCCAGTTTGCTGAGTAGAGTATTGGAAGCTATTTTGTAGATGACATCGCCGAAGTCGAGGATCGGTAGGATAGTCAGTTTTACTAGGGTATGTTTGGCGGCGTGAGTGAAGGAGGCTTTGTTGCGAAATAGAAAGCCGACTCTAGATTTGATTTTGGATTGGAGATGTTTGATACGAGTCTGGAAGGAGAGTTTACAGTCTAGCCAGACACCTAGGTACTTATAGATGTCCACATATTCTAGGTGCTAGTCGGGCGTGCGGGTGTAGGCAGCGAACGGTTGAAAAGCATGCATTTGAAATCAGCCATATGGACACCAAAACACATTGAGACATTATTTTACTGTAATAGAGAAGTTAAAGGTTAACTTCTCAAATTGCGCGCAGAACAGACACTAATAAAAATGGTAGTATCAATGAACATTGGTTCTGGAAAATGAATGCTCAGTTTGTTGCACGTGTTATTGCGGGACCATGTACCGCTAGCAGCATTTTAGCCAAATACTGTTACACTAGCCGTCTAGTCTGTTTTATAAATATGCAATAAGCATAAAACACAATTATATAAGGAATTGGCAACTCGTTCTCATTCTGAGAAACAAGGTAGGCCACTTGAATTCAACATTTTAACTAAGTAGACAGGCTAGCATGCTGTTCAAACAGTTGGAGACAGACCGAAAGGTGTGATCATAATTCAACTGTTCTAACAACCTTGTTAGCTAGCAAATAAATCCATGTTGGCTAAACATGAAATTTAAGAGATTAGCTGGCTACTCACTAGCACATGGGCTTGTGCTTGTGCTTCAGAGATTGTTCAGGAGACGGGTGTTAGCAAGTCTCATAAATAATGCCTGCTACAAGGAGGTAGACATTATTAGTGAATGTGCATTATGCATGGTTCTCATTAAATGTGTAACAAAAAGGGCATTTTCATAGACAGACTTGAAATCCAGATCAGTGATTATTGCAAAAAAGCAGGTTAAACTATTTTGATAAAACAATTACATTATTTGTGGGTCTTATGGTTGTGGGAGGCTTATATTTAGCCTAGGTATAATTTCACAAGGCCTGAATTCATTAGATTATTGTTGACCGTTAGAAATGCAGTGTATTTGACTTTTAATTGTACACCAAAGCTTATTTAAAGAAAACATAGGTAAAACTTTACTTGACACCATAACCATGTCATAACAGCTGACAACTTGTCATAACCTGTCATAATATAGTGATAATGCACGAAAAGCTGATGTTTGGAGGATATATTGGCATGGGTGTTGTTGGTCGAGGGCCGGTGTTAACCGTGCCAATATATCCTTCAAACACCGGCTTCGGGGGCTTTATCACGTTTATACAACCGGTTACCAACATATTCAACAATGAAAAATCTAAATTAGTTGATGAATTTATTCAAACTATTTCATCCTTCCACAATATATAGTCCCAAAACAAATCTAGGGTTGCTAGCCAAGGGGGCTGGTCGTTTCAGTTACGAGAGACGCAACCCAGTCATTCGTTCTAAATGTTCCATTGCCATATTGGCTGACATTCTTTGCTTGCTAGCTAGCTAGCTAGCCAGCCAACTACGAATAACTTAGTCACGTGAAACAGTGCAGAAAGAATAACAACAGTAGCTGCATTTGTTTAAACTGTTTTCTAGTGCCATTTATTTGGATACATCCATAACAATGAGCTATCGTTAATGAGGCACGATTTCGCCATGCATAGAAAATGTCGCCTGGCATAGAAAATGTGCTCTCGCGTCAGGACACTTTTGTTCACAGGAGCTAGCCAACAACACAGCTAACACAATCACTGCAAACTAGCTACACTTCGTTCGTTTGACCGTTCGTTCGTTTTTAAATGTACATTTCTTTGTATATATATATATATATATTCATTAAAATGCCAGCTGATTCGTGTGTTCGACTGATTGATTAACGCTGCCTGCCACTCTCTCTCGTCCGGACTCCTATACATTCCTTACTATGGGACAGTTGGAGATCGAATTTGAATATTGTTGCAAATGTCGAAGATACAGACATTAAGATGTATACAAATCTCCCCTGTTGAAAACTAAATGTTAGTCTAAAAGAAAATGTGAGATAATGTCTAGATGTGTTTTATAGTGGAGATCAAGTTTATAGTTTTAGCCCTGCCTGGGCTGATGAGACAGTGAAATTTAACGTCAATAGATTTAGCCGGTGGTAACTTGTAGAATAGACAACCGCTGGAATGCGCTTTTATATTTTATTTTGAACCATTATTTAACAAGGCAAGTCATTTAAGAACAAATTCTTATTCGCAATGACGGTCTACACCGGACAAATCCAGACGACGCTGGGCCAACTGTGCGCTGCCCTATGGGACTCCCAATCACGGCCGGTTGTGATACTGCCTGCAATCGCCCCAGTGTGTCTGTAGTGATGCCTCAAGCACTGAGATGCAGTGACTTAGTCCGCCGCGCCACTCGTTGAAACCAATCAGTATTCAGGATTAAACCCACCCGTTGTATAATAATGGTCATAATACTGTCATGACATATATTTAGACCTGTTATGACATATATTGCGCTATTCTATGGCTGGTTATTATGACACCTAAATAAAAAAAACTACCACTCAAGGCAAACCATTCCATTACACCATGGTCTACTTGTCAGCAGTATGTTTGTTATATAACATTTTCTGAAATTGACCGTATGAAATTATTATTGCGCACACATGTCAGACATGCACCTACTCCAGTGCTCTGTTGCTGATGACTGGGATGAATGCAGGAGCAGATTTCAGGAGAAGGACAATACACCCTCTTTTTTACTCATATAATTATGATGGTCATAATGCTTCTTGACAATGTCATAAAGTGCATTTTCTAAGTCCAAGTAAAGTGACACAGGAGGGTCAT